>NW_010408217.1:1431-25950 GCF_000710305.1 Buceros rhinoceros silvestris | reverse complement strand
GGTGGAGTCCCCATCCCTGGAGGGGTTTCCCAGCCGTGTGGAGGTGCTGCTGAGGGACAGGGGTCAGGGGGGACCTGGCAGTGCTGGGGAACGGGGTGGACTCAAGTAGCTCAAAGGGCTTTTCCAGCCCAAACGATTTGGTGGCTCTGTGATATTTTTCAGTGGGTCTGGCCCATCGTTCTGCTCTGGTTAGACAGTCCCTCTGATTTAGGAACTGGAGACATTCAAGTTACGTAACAGAGACTTTAAGACCCAGGTCTCTTGTAACCCAAGACTGCATAGCCGAGCTCAGACACACACGGGACTCCTGAGGGCCTGGAGAGACTTCATGGAACAGAATCTTTCCCCAGCCGGGTATTTCCCCAGCCTCCCCAAATGATTCCTTCTTCCCCCACAAATCATTTCTCCCTCTCTCCAAACTCCACACTAGCACCTCCTGGCTCCAGGAGCTCACCAGGTCTGGTCCCCACTGGAAGCAGGACTGTGGCTTTCGCAGCTTGTGGGGTGTTTCAGAGCCGCTTGCTGCAGCTCCAGGGAGCAGCACGCTGTGGGGCTGAGCTGTAGGGGGAATTTGCCTGTCCTTGACACCTCACGGCACTGTCCTTGCACACAGTAAGGGAACAGCTCAGTGCTCGGTTCTTCGAATTCACTTAACACCTGACAGAAACGCAAATTATTTGGGACCGTGGAACTCATATTTTTCCACTGAGCTGCAGAGAGCAAAGAACAAACGGGAAGGTGTAACCAAGGGTGGCCTTACGTGGTCCATCATCTGCTGAAGCCCCTGGCTGAACGGGCGGCGGCCAATTCCAGGAGCACTCTCGAGGTCCGGGAAGGAGAGCTGCCCGATGCTGGGCACCATCCCGTACTGCTTCACCATGGAGTAGGCGATCTGGGTCACCTTCTTCAGGTCATCCTGTGCTCCTGCACGGGAGAGACAGACGCAATGCTTGCCGGCTCGGAGCACGAACACGTGTTCCACTAGCTGAGGGACCAGAGGACCCACAGGAGCCCAGGGAGCTGAACATCCCCACTGCCAATGGACCTTTCTACGTGTACCGCAGGACTGAGGGCATCCACGTGGAGCACTCGCCTGCCCCTGCCTGCTGTTACCCTGCTTGGGAACATGGCACAGAAAGCTCCAGGCCCCGCCAGAGCCAAGGGGCTCACCAGGTGGTTGCATCTGTGTCCTCAGGCTTTGGGACAACTCTAAGACATCCTGAAGGCAACCAACAAGACACCTCCATGCTCACAAGCACGAGCCCAAGATTAAACCACGCAATTGGCCAATTATTCTTCCCAGAGTGGCCAACCTCTGCCTGGTGCTCAGATGGACAGAGCGATGGAAGCAGCCCAGGCTCCTGCAGCCCCACCCCCACCTGCCTGGGCCTGGCTGCTCACCCGTGGTGACTTTGTTAAAGGTGATGGCCTCGGCCACTCTGCCCCCCAGGGCCATGCACATCCTCTCCAGCAGCTGTTCCTTGGTGAAGAGGTACCGCTCTCTCGGAAGGATCTGAGCAAATCCCAGGGCTGCATTTGTCCGAGGGGCTATGGAAACCTGCAACACAGAGCAGCTCCCTCAGCCCAGGGAACAAGGAGCTTCCAGCGGCAGCAGCAGAGGAGAACAGCAAGGGACCTCTATTCCCAGGGGAACTGTCAGAAGCTCTGGGACAGGCTGACCTAGAGAGATGTGGCCAAGCCCTGCAGGATGTCACCATACAGCTACAGACAACCACTTTCTGCTCAAGAAAGGAAAAGGAGACTGTCCTTAACAACAAGCCAGTGAAATGCTGAGATTTAGGAGGGTATGAGCTAAACAGAGTCCACTTCATGGTGTTCCAGAATCACTGAGACTACCTAGAGAGAGGCAGGGTGTTCACAAAAATAAGAGCCATTAACTGAGAGTAATTAGCAACAGTTCAGCTCATACAATAGGTCATTCAGAGTGAATTTGCTGCTGGTGGTGAGCCAAGGAGCTGTCAACCCTTGTCATTTCCACTCTCCACCTCCCCGCAGGGTTAAGGGAGGAGACATGGCACTCCAGGGTGCCCAAGGGAGGCCCTTCCCTGCAGACCAGGTCTTCGGGCACCCTGAAAAACACAGCCCTGCCCAGCAGCAGCTCTGACAAGGGCAGCTCTGTCAGCTGTGACATGCTGGAGCCATGGCAGGGAAAGATCCTGCAGCGCTTTGTGCCTGGAGCAGGGCATGAGCTGAGCAGCAGCAGCAGGAGACTCAGTTGCTCCAACAACTTTACAGTCAGCTTTTCACTGCAAGGCTGCTCCTACAGCTGGTTCCTCCGCTTTGCGCCATCACCAGCATCCACGGAGCCCAATAACAGACTTCTCAGCAACATACTTTAGTGGTGACTTGGCTGTGCTAACAGACTCAATCTCAAGGTCCCTTCCAACCTAAATGATTCCATATTTGCCATTTCTTTTGCTGCAGCACTCCCAGCTCCAGGCTCACGGAGGCCAGGGCAAGGCAGAATTCAACACCAGTGTTACAAAATGATCAAGGCATCTTGGAGAGGGGAACCCCATAGGATCCTCTTCCCACCCGGTGACAGACTTTGGTCCGCAGCAGCCGGTAGTGGTGTTACCTTCATGACAGCCTCAGTGTGCTCCAGCAGCCAGCCCACCAACGCGTGACCCGACTCGTGGAACGCCACGACCTTCCTCTCTTCTGGTGACAAGATCTTACTTCTTTTGGCAGTGCCTGTGGTGACAGAGACGAGCATTCGATAAGACAGCCAGCAACGGGGGTAACCAGCAGGGCGGAATCTTGTACAGTGAGTGCACAAGGCAGAACAGCCAGCGAGCTTCGCAGCGCGCTTTGTCTGGGGAGAGGCAGTAACAACCATTAAAATTACAGTAAAAATTACCCTTCGGTTCCATGCTGTGGAAGGTGCTCTCTGTCCCTGCAGGAGAAAACAATCCAAGCTTGGATTGCTTGAAAACACCAGCAGGAACTTCCCCCCTCCCCGCCTTACCACAGACTTAATCATTAGACACAGAATTTAACATTTGATTAGATCAGAGCTCTAGAACGCCGAGCTCTGTTCTGTTCCCAGCTCTGCCAGAGGCATGGTACGCTCTATCTCTGCCCAGGGACAGATCTGCAGCAAGTCAGTCTGGAAAAAATAAACCCCAGCAAAACTAAGCCCTGAGCAGAGACTGGCTCAAATATCACCCCGATTCCTCTGCATGGGCTTCCAGTCCCCGAGGCAGGACATGAGAGAAGCGAGATGTTGCATTATATACAAGAGAGGTCCCAGCTGAGTTTCCTGTGCATTAGGAGCATTCAAAGCAGCAAACCACCAGGAGAATGTACGAAAAATCTTTCTCCGGACCCTGGAAGTGCCCGATTACACACGATGTGCTCCGTGCGAGCTCGTTCCCCGGCTTCTGAGAACTGGTAAATTAAGTCATAACTCACACTTCGTGCTTCCTCCTAAAAGGTGAGTTCTGAAAGCGCCTATTTTCCAACGCAGCAGCCTGTGAAGCAGACTGACCCCAATTACAAATTTAATAAAATTAAGTGCTGAATGGAAGTAAAACTTCTAGCCGGTAGAAGAGGCGTCACCTACAGAACTCAACGCACGTCGAGCGCTCGTTAGGGCTCTGCATCTTGAACGCGGAACGGTACCAGCGCTTTAAAGCTGCTGCCCCACCGGTGCCAGCAGTAGCAGGGGGTAGAGCAGGAAGAGCCACAGCAGCGTTACACCCAGCTCGCCTGATGTCTTCAAAAACAACATGTTCTACTAGCATGAATTTTTAAACAAAGTCAAGAGCTTTATTAAACAAGGAACCAGCAAAATTAGTGTGGCAGATCTTGTAAAATTACTGTTCAGGGACGATGGAAGCCACTGTGCCCCGCAAGGCACGATAGTGATGGAATACCAGATTAACTGCAACAGCCCTGATAGGCATCAGTCAGTCCCTTACCCGTGTGCACGCGCCCAAGTGTCTCCTCCTATAGGAGGATGTATATATACACTATACACACACATACACACTTAAAACATTCTGCAAGCGCTCCTCTGTCAGCCCACCGAGGGGGGAGGGAGGGACCGTGCTCTCCACAACAGCTCACAGCGCGCCTACAAAGATTATTTCTCCTACATCAAGTCATCTCCAGGCAGGGAAGTTCTCCGAAGGCCTGTGCTAATCACGTTTATGAGACAAACAACCCAGGAAACAGCTCCAGTGCATCTCTGCCGGCCCTACACAGCACGCACAAACCTACCGAGACAACAGGCTCCGCCACCTCTGCCAAAGACACCCCTAAAAGGCTCTGTGCGCTCCGCAGGTTTCCTCCCTCGCTCCCAGGAGAGCTGCAGTGCTGACTGCCTGCTGTTCCCAGACTGAGGACACAATGGGGCCTGCCACAGCGAGGAGCCGGGGCTCCTCCCTCCCAGCAGCACAAAGCTTTGAGGCTGACAGGGTCTTTGGACTTGCAAAGTCCTCTTTGGATTCCAAGCCGCTCTTATTAAAACCAGAAGCTTATAATGGAAAGCACAGGAATATTTTCTTTCTTTCAAGAAAAGTTTTTACAGCAGCTGAAATGCCCTCTGCATTGTGAAACTCAGAAGTGTTTCTGTTCCATGGCAAGGGGACATTTAATACTCGGGCCTGGAGGGTTGTCTGGGGTTTCAGACTTGGTCTACAAAAAATAGCCAGGTCGCTGTCCCAACTAAGCAACAGAAAGACTTTCTGGACTCTTACACGGCTCAGCAGAGAACCCGCTGAGCCCCACGGCGTTCTGCAGCCCTTCTGCTGCACAGCCCCCGTCGCCTCGCCTGCCTGATGCCGTATCTTCCACTCCCGGGAGAACTAAGGCACAGGTGGAGCTCAGGGAGAACAGTCAAGGGAATCCCGGCCAGTTTGATGCCTTCTCTACTGTAGACGGGGACGTAAAGCACATCTTTGCTCCAGCTGATAAGGGCTTTGCATTACCACTTGAGTCGTCTCGCTGTCCGCTCCTGGGAGCTGCTGCATACAGTTTGGGCTTCGTGCAAGCCTGGCCACAGTCACCCAGAGCTCCCCAAGGGGGTTGTTTGCAAGAGGCAGTTGGAACTGTCAGGTATTTTCTCACAGATCTCTAACACGAGGAATCATTCAGGCATTTTCTGACAGAGCAAACACTCGAGACTAAACTGCAGGATCAGGAAGCAAGTGACACAGCACAAACATCCTGTACCACACACTCCAGGCGGAGTGCAGCGTGCCGCTGTTCGCCCAGGCTCACCCCTCCATGCTGCCGCCGCAGCCTGGGAGCAGTTACGTGTCTGATTGTGAAAACCACGGCTGGGCTAGAGGGGCAGTTCAGACCAAAACCCACCATATTCAAATCCCTCAGGTGAGGTCAAGAGTTGTGGGAACTCTTTTCCCCCTCCCTATATGATACGCTGCTCCAGGGTAATCTCCAGAGGTTCCTCTGCTGGCAACTGCACAGGAGACAGGCAGAGGCCAACAGGATGTTCCCAGAGGGAGAACAGTGCTCTACTGTCTTTCAGGTTATTCTGCCAGCTCATCAGAGCCTTTGAGGCCAAACAGAGCAATCTCGCATTTCTCGCTGCTGAGCATGTGTAGCCTATTTGCTATTCATTTTTATAGAGCAGGTGGCCAGAGCAGCAAGGAAAACCCAGAGATACTTCCACTCTCTAAAAAAAAAAACAAACAAAACCTAAAACACAACCAACCCCGCCTTTTTAAACTAAGAAAGCCGAACAGATTTGAAGGGTCATTTTCCCTGAGCTACAGGTTCGGGCTGCCTGCAGAGTCAGAAAGACAGCTCCATTCAGGGGGTGTCTGGAGAACTTACCGTGACTACGGCATCTGAGGACAGAGCAGTTAGGACCTATCTGCCTTCCCCAAGCGTAACCCCCTTCCGAGGCTCCTCTCCAGAGCAGAACAGCCTCGAAGACCACAACAGACACGGCTGGGTCGCTCACCTGCAATGACTCTTTCCACAGCATACTCGAAGTTGAAAGTATCGATGAATTTGTGACCTTCTCTAGCAGCGTGAAGAGCTGCTTCGTTACAGATATTCGCTATGTCTGCTCCTGGGAACGAGAGTTTACGAGAGTTACAGCGGGTTCTGTGATGGCACTTTCGGGGGACAGAAGAGGCAAGAGCAAACGTGGGGAAGGGCCGAAGGAAGTCAAACATCCTGCGCTTTTGTTCCTTGGGAACAGCGAGCAAAGCTAGTTGCTGGTGTTTGTGTTGGATTTGAACAATACGACTGCCCTGGCAACGAAGGCGGTGTTGCCACACAGGGGACAGGGTTCAGCAATCAACGAGGAGGAGAAAGCCAAGGCTGGCTCTTGGCAGTAGGGGAGTGGCCGGGCAGCCCGGGCTGGCCTCGGCCACCGCGCTGCTCACACAGCAACTGCACAACCTCTGCACGCCAGAGAACAAACATCTGTTCCCAGTTTGTGTGGGTGGGTGATGGTGGCAGGGGGCTGCTGAGAGAAGTCACAGAGAGGCAGTGTGCTGGGGCCTGTTCGAGGGGAAACCCAGGACGGATACTCCAGGAACTCCACACAAACAGGAACTCTGGAGCCCCTGGCTCAGCACTAGTACAGACTCCCAGGGACTGGCCGTGGAAGCAGGCTCAGTGCAGGAGCCAGGCAGAGCTGTCTGACTTCGACTCTGACCCACAAAGGAATTGCTGTGCATTCCTCCCGCCGCCTCCCTGGTAACCTCTATCAACTTAAGAGTCTTCCCCTGATGGGCAACAGCTCCTCCTCTGCAACAGCCTGGACAGGAGCATGAGCGCTGGTTCCTCACAAAGGTGTGTTCTCCCTACCCACACACCCTGCTAGTCCCAGAAGTTTCACAAGATTGAAAACAGCCATCAGTGCTCACCAGGGAGCTGGTTAGTTCCCACTGTTTCCTCAGAGATGGAAGCAGCTTGAAAAAAAGCCCTTTAGACCAAAACACCCTGTTAAAACTAAGCAACCCAGAAGCTTCAGCCTGAACTACGGAACTAGCGCAGAAGCAGCAAAGCAGCCCCAGGAGGACCCAGCATGTCGTACCGCTGAAGCCCGGGGTGAGTTCAGCCAGGCGCTGTGAGTAGAAGCTGGCCTCTTGGATCAGTTTGAGACCCTTCAGGTGCTGCTCAAAGATCTCTCTTCTCTCCTGTAAAGAACACAGCACATCTGAGCCCAGGAAGCCTTCATGAGCAGCAGCTTCGAGGGCTGGCAGGGAGCAGGGAAGGAGCAGGCCCCGGCAGCGGGGACGGACAGTGACATTGCCACCAGAGGGCAATGTCCTGACAGCCTTTCGGTGCTGCAGGATCGACACCCCACTCTCAGATTCACAGCAGATGTCCTTCCAGCCTTACCGTGAGTCACCACTCGCTCTTAGGGCCACTCTCCCCTCCCAACTTTCACTACGATCTGTCTGAACTTCTCTCTTTCCACAAAAGCACTCGCAGGCAGGAGCTCTGACTGCCTCTACCTGCTCCCTCTACACTGCAAACCGAGAACCCCAACTACCAGCTCCTCAGCCTTGCCACCATCTCCCAGACAAAGGTGGGGGTGAGCTGAGAGCTGGCAAGTAGCCGAGGATTGACTCATTCTGGCCCTGGAGATCCTGGTTAAAACAATGGACCCCGTTGCCAGGGTTTTTCCCCTTCCTCCCCCAGGGCAGCTGCACGGTTCAGGATTCTGGTGCCAGATTCTACCAGGCATTTAAGGTATTTTAACTGAGAACTGGGAGGACGACAGTAAAGCACAGATGGGAGAAGAAGAGCCTGTGCTGGCAGAGCAGACAGATCTTCACTGCAGCTGAGCCTTTTCCCCAAACTGTGCTGCAAATGTCAACACAGCAGACACGGAAGACTCCTCATAAATGGATTTAAAAAGCATTTGGAAGGAGAAAGTCGCCTAAGAGGCTGCCTAAAGGAAAACTAGGAGACTTACAAGGACAGCGAGGACAATAAACCTACAGAACAAACGGTGCTCAAGGCACATGACCCTTTAGGCTCTCACACAAGCCACCTTGCCAATTAGGTGGTTCCCAACTCCCAGGAGAGAAGACACAAACATAGTCCTGCAACTGCATGGCAAGGAGAAGCTCACAGAATCCACCAAAGCTCCCACCCGAGCAGAGACACACTGAACCAGTGAGTCTCACTTCAGAGAAACACCAAGTGCATCAGCATGACAGATCCCCAAGCAAGAGCAGGTAAAGGAGGATAAAGGCAGAGGGCAGCTCACCCTCTCTATCTCCTCCAAGCTCAGCCTTTGCCAGGCCAGTGACTCACCAGCAAGGACTGGGACACCTCAGTCATTAGCGCTATGGCAAGGACAGGACAGTCGGTGGCACGTACCTGGAGTGTTGGGAGATCGATGAAGATGTGCCTGTCGAGACGCCCGGGTCTCATCAAAGCGTTATCCAAGACATCGGCTCGGTTGGTGGAAGCCAGCACAATGACGTGGTCTGCGGTCCCCATTCCTGTCGGGAAACAAACCCAAAGGTGACGGTTGTGCCGAGCCGAGCACAGACTCTGCGCTGCCAGCATACAGAGGGGCCGGGCAGGATGCTTTAGCACGAAGAGAGCTTTTAGCACAAAGCCAGAGGGTGTTTGCAGCATCCTCTGGGGCAGCTGACGAGAAAGTGTCCTCCCTCCTCAGCCAGGAGCACAGGACAGGAAAGAATGTCCCAGGATGCTCAGGCCAGTCTCTGGTCATCTGGATACTCTGAAATTCCCTTTTCAATTACTTAAGTCTTGGCTTTAAGCACCTTTTCCCCCCTCTTCCTTTTGCCACATTTGGAAATTGCTCCAACTAGAAACCAGAGTGGAATGTCTGCATTCTGATGAGTTAGGAGATGACGTCTCACCCTGGGCCTCAGTCAACTCCTGCCCCTTACAGAGGCACCGAAGGTGGCCAGGGCTTGCTGGGCAGCCTGAGCACTGGCAGTTGGCGGAGGGCAGAACGGAGCAGGCGGTTGTGCCGCTTGGGTGGGGAGCCAGAGCTCGTGTTGAATCACTGAACCACATGCTGCTGATTTATTCCATTCCACCAGGTGCCCGCAGGCCCCTGGGCATGAGTCACCTGCTCACAGCAGATCTGACAGCCCTGGCACACCGAAGCCTTCCCAGGGAGGGGACGCGCTGCTCCCATGCGCTTCCTCCGCTGCCAAGCCACATGCTGCGGAGAGGCAGCTTTGTGCACGTAAGCCAGGCGAGTTTCAGCTCTCTCCAGCTCCACCAGAAGAGCTGCCAAATGTGTCAGCGAACAAGAGCTCAGCAGAGAGATTAAGGTTACAGGTAAGGCAGAGGACGGGCTCTGTCAGCCTGCGCTATCGCAAAGCTCAGCCCTTCCTCCCCGCAGGCTGCTGTCTCAATAAGCTTCTGGAGAGGATGAAGCCGGCCGTTCTGCAGGCAGGTATTACACCGCACTCCGGAGCGTGATAAATCAGCAGAGACTGGCAGGCACTTGGGGGACAGCAGGCTTCATTCACACGGCAGGATTAGACGGTGCAGAACATTATCTGCTTTGCAGCTGGGAAGACTCTCTTAAAATAGGTCTGACTATTAGAACAAGTATAAAAAAACCCAGAACCACTGAGAGCATCCTCCTCTCATCAGCTTCTGCCCCACTTGCTCTCAAGCCAATGTCCCAGTGGTGCGAAACGCTGCTCACAGACCTGCAACTGCAGCCTCCGATTGCTGCTCCCAGTGCAACATCTCCAGGCACATCGCGGGCTTCGGCTTCCACGGGCAAAGCTCAGCTGAAGGAGCAGTCTACAACCCACAGCTCAGTCACACCCACAAAAGAACACCAGCTCTGAACACCGAGCCTGAAGAGAGCCTTCAGACCTGCAGCCTTTGCACATGACATCACTTTAGGAAGGGAAGGAGGGCCCACCTGAGCTGGGAAGCGCTCTGCTCCCCACTGCCCCACCACTCTGCTGGACGGGCAGTACAACACCGTGTCATTCTCTGGCCGTTTGGCCACCATCCATCAACAGGGTGACTGAAACAGGGCCACCTTCATGGGGTGGGGTCAGACACGGGCGTGCAGCACAGCCCGGGGCGGAGGTCCTGCTCCCACAGGCTGTCCTGCATCTCCTCTCAGCACCACGGATCTGCCCTGACTGCCGCGCTCCACTCCAACGCATCCAGAACAGAGGAGGTATTTGGGTCACATTCCTCTTCCGCTTGTTTGCAGTTTGTGAGGGAAGATTCCCTATTCAGTGCAGGCACCTGCTCTGACAAAGGCTGGAGTACATGTGTCACTCCGGCTTTGAAAACAGCCTTTGTATGCGCAGGCTCCCTCCGGTTCCTCCCCTTCTCCCCCTAGACACGAAGAAAGCCATCAGAGGGAAGGAAAACAAGGTCGCTCGTAGGAAGAGCACTACAATGACTCTAAAATCTGCGTACCAGAATTACCGAGTATCAAACTGCACATTCAGCCCACGCTGCTTAGCATAATGGCTTTTTTCTTGGTGTCCTCATCCTTCCTCCAGCCTGCAGAGCAGGTTCCACTCCGCTCTGACCCTCCTTTTCTTCCTCTCCCCTACCTCTGAGTAATCTCCGCTGAACACACCGCTCCAACAGCCACTGCCTATGACTCACAGATCTACTTTTGTCCATGATTTTTTGTTCAAATTAATAGCTAACGCGGGTCCGTGGTGTTGCCATGCACAACTTCAACCATCAGTGTGAGTGGACGACAGCTAACACAGAGCTCTCAACCTCCCCTTTCAAGGCTCCCTTGTTACTAACACACCCCGCTCCTCCACCTGTGCTGGGCTGTTACCCTCAACCCTCTAAAAACCTTGATTCTATCACCCCAAGAAGGGCTTTGCCACAGCACGTGGGGGTTTCTTTAGGTGACACACTCGGTCAGATAACGACCAAGTTATCTGGTCCAACAGGTAACACCCAACAGTCCCCACCAGCGTCTCCTGTTTGACACTGCAAACTCCTTGGGCTCTTTCAGCGTGTTTGATAAAGCACGTAGCAAGATGAGGGAGTTAGCACGAGCTGTATGAGACACCAATAATGAGACAATATAAATCTATAAATAAATGAGGCAGCACAAAGAGGGACCATTACAGTACACAAGTCCCTTCTGATGGAGCTGTCCCCTAATTTCTGAATTGAGACTCACAGGAAATGAGACATTTTCATTTTTAGTCTGGAGATGTGGACAGTACTGACTACACACCCCCAAAGAGACCCATTTAATCCAGAGTTAACACACTGCCAGCTCACCCTACAACTGCCAGGAGATAAACCCCACCCCCCCACACCAGGACTGCTGTCTGTGTGTTACTACTGGTCTTGTTGAGACCACCCACTACAGAGAAATAGGTACAGCCGTTCCAAGGGTACTCACCTGCCTCGCCAAGTTCTCCAAGGCAGTGCATGTGCAAAGTCCCTGGGGACTGCATACATGTATTTAAGGTCATTTCTGGTCCCTACACAGCACTGCGTGTTTCAAGCATGTTTAGGACCTATTCAAAGCTCACTCCTCCCCTTCAGAAAGTTCATGGGACCTGTGCTGAAGCAGAGTGAGCCCTAGAGGGTCCCTATGCAGCAGGACCACCCTACCCCATCTGTACCACGCTGAGCTCCTGCTGACAACTTCTCCTGCAGCAAGGGCAGAGATCCAGAATCTCAGATCATCTTGCGTGTGGAACAGAGGAACACCTACCCTTGGCTGAAAGCGTTTTTACAAGCCTCAGCTTCTCTCCTAGAACAGAGAGGGTTGATGCCAGAGCGGTTTCCAGAAGGCAGCCTTGCTGCTGAACAGCAGGACGTGCTCTACTTCAGCCCCATTTCGTTGCAAATACTCAGTAAAAAAGCAGTTTGAACCCCTTTAACAAGGTCTGGACAAAGGGGATGCTTTTAGTGCAGGACTTTTAATTTTTCCTGTGGAGAGTGTGGTAAGACAACAAGTGTCGCAGCCACGGGAAAAGGCAGCTCTGTCCCACGGAACAACAGAGTGACAGAAACACGCCCTGATGGGTGGGAGGTTGGTTGGTTATTCCTTACCCTGCTCTGTGATAATAAGATTTAGCCACAGCAGCACTGAAGCTGGGTCAGTGCTGCAGGCTGACAGTTATGGCTAGGAAGGGCTAAAGCATCTTTCCTTTTGGCACTGGTGTGAAAGTGTCTGAGAGAAGGGCTGGTTCCAGATACAGTGCAGCCAGGAGCTGCGTGCAGAGCTTCTCTCTCTGCTTAGCGAGGGATGCTGTAGTCAGGCAGCCAACACGAGAATAAGCCAAAGGAGGGGAGAAGGATAGATCTCAATCCTTATGTCCCCCTGGGACAGCTCAACGGGCTGTAAACCCCTACCTGCCTGAGATGGAACACAGCAAAGATCCAATGAAATTTAGTGGCCAGCTGGACCCAGACATTGCCCTCGGCAGAGGGCAGCGCCCTGGCTGCCAGTTCCTTTTCTGCTGGTTCCTCAGCACTGCAAGTAACTTCTGCAGTCGCCGGTGGGAAAACAAGACTCTGCAGTAAGAGTCCCTGGGGTTGCTGCCCTCTGCCAGCCACCACCTCTAGTGCACGTTTCCTGGGGATTTATCAGCAGGGCGATGCCCACGTGGCTGTTGGAGCAAGTTCACTCTGGATGTGACACTCTGCTCTCTTCCGACTCAGGGTCTTCAGTACAGTCACAAAACCAGTCGGCTCCAGGACTTCAAAATTTACTAGATTTGGCCCCAAACCCTTAAAGCAGATATAGATGTCTAGGTTTCAAGAGGGTTTTCTCCACAACTTAGTCCCAGCTCTGTCCTGAGCCCAATTACTTCCTTAGGCCCCATCGGCCCTGGAGCAGTCCTGCCTAACTAAGGACAGCTGAAGCAAGATACGCTACAGTGCCTTCAGAATCAGGGTCAGGACGGGGCACGCAGGCCGAGGGCTTGGATCTCTAAGGTGGTAAGGGCCCAGCTGCTGAGAGGCAGGGAGAAATACTGACCATCCATTTCCACCAGCAGCTGGTTTAGGGTCTGCTCCTCCTCAGCATTGGCAAAACCAGATATATTGGTCGAGCGCTTCTTGCCCACAGCATCGATTTCATCGATGTACACGATGCAGGGCGCGCGAGCCTGGGCTTCTCTGAAGAGGCTCCGGACTCGGGCAGCTCCAAGACCTGTGGGGAAGGGGAGGAGAAATAAGCCTCGGAGATAGAAAACTGTCAGCAGAGCTGGAAAGCACTATTACCGGCTTCCCAGTGAGACATGTGACACCAGGCAAACCCTCAGCCCCTCTCTCAACACTCCTGGCATGAAGGAATAGCCCCACAACCCCATGTTTAGTCCTTAGGCACAGCAACTCCAGCAGCGTGCTGGCTTTCAGCTGAGTCCCAAAGCTGCAGGGGCCCTGCCAGCTGCTGCAAGAGCAGCTCTGCTCCCAACAGGAACTCCTGGTCTTTCCACAGGTCAGCAGCAGAGATATTGAGCTTGTTCCTGCACGCTGACCCTTGTGGGGTCTCAGGAGATCCAGAAGAAAGAAAAGGAGGAAGATGGAAATCCCAAGGCAGAGGCCATCCTTTCCCCATCCGCAGGGCGCAGCAGAAACCCATCAGCATTCTCACACGAGGAAGGAAGCCTCAGTCAATGGCTTTAATAATAGGTACCGGGAAGTGGGAGATGATGCTGTCAGGTGAAGGATTGCGGCAGCACGCTGTCAGAGAGAGGCAACTAGCAATTCAGAGGGCACGCCTTTCACGTACTACATAATGAAGTACTTCCTGCCACCGAAAACCTTTGATATTGTCACTAGAAGTATCCAACTCCCCCTCTCCATGCAAAGACAGGCTCAAGCCCTGCCCTTTCCAAGTGGCCCAGCCAGCACCCTCCAGCAACACCACAGCCCCAGCACACTCCAGACCCTTCCCGAGCCACTCACCTCCAATCACCTCCACAAACCCGGAGCCCGCCATGGCCAAAAACGGCACCTGTGCTTCGGTAGCCACCGCCTTTGCCAGCAACGTCTTTCCACAGCCTGGCGGTCCCAGTAACAAGGCACCCTTGGGTACTTTAGCCCCAAGCTGCAGGTAGCGATCAGGGCTCTGCAGGAACACCACAGCTCACATGAAGCATCTGCACAAAAATACGGCCTCCCAGAGCCTCCCCACAGTGCTCCGAGCTGCTAACGGCAGCAGCTACGTCTGCACTCCTGCTAAGGAACCGGAGACACAGTGATCGCTGATGACAGCACTGACAGCTCTCAGCTTATTAAACAGAGGCTGCTCAGCACCATGAAGGATGACGAGAAGAATATACCCTCCTCTCCAGGTCAGCCACCCACCCCAGAAGACCAGTAGCAAGCACTTAGATTTTGTTCTACATTTATATACCTTTAAATAGTCCACAAACTCTTTGACTTCCATTTTTGCCTCGTGCATTCCCGCCACGTCCTTGAAGCTAATCCCTTTTCCAGACTTCCCATCCACGATGGTGAAACGAGCCATTTTCAGCTGGTTCTGGGGAAGGCAGCACAAGGACTGAAGTCACGCTTTGACTTTGGACCAAGCTCTTTGCTGTTCTTCGGGGGACAGCACAGCAGATGTATAAGCTGCCCCTCAAAACGACACTGAAACTCCCACCAACGCACTGGTGTGTAACTGGAAACGCTTCACAGCCAGACTGTTGACTCAAACTTTATTTATCCTTACGTGGGGAAGAGACAGAATAAACTAGCAGGAATAGCCTCGACACAATCCAGCTCAAACTCCACTTACTAGAAACGTGCAGAATGCCCAAACCCTTATTTGGGATCTTCTCCCCGATTTCTCAATGCTCTGATCTTTAACAGTTAGTTTTGGGGAATATACATTGATGGTAAGTAACTGCCAGGGTAAATAATTACCAACAGTGTCTGGCAAATGCATAAACAGGCACTTTGCACTGTTGTCTGATGCTGCCACTGGGTTCTACGGCAACACAGCCCAGGGCAGCATGATAGGTTCTGGCATTTAACGGACTCCTGGGGTGTATGAAGCCAGCGACAGGCAAAGCAAGAATTCAGTTACACGCCCGACTTGTAACTGCTCATTACGTTCCACTGAAAACAGCTACTCAGGATTTATTTTTTTTTCCTTGAGAAGAAAGTTTATAGCTTCTCAGCCTCAGCTTATCTAAAGGAAGAGTTAAACCCGCAGGACCAGCTGTCCCCACTTGGGCAAGGACAGAAGCCCGTCCTCAAGGTCCTCATTACTCAACACTTCTTTACAATATTCTTCTCTAAGCAGCCACATCCCTCTGGGTAAATAGAATGCCAAAGCCAGAAGAGGAGGCTGAGGGGGAAAGGGACTGAATTCACCCTCTTTTCATCCCAGATCCCCGCGGTCAAGGCAGTGCAGCCTGGGCTGGTTCCTGCAGTTCAGCAGCTGATCCAGGCAAGGGTGGAAGAGAGGAGGAGGAGACTTGACTGATGCTGCAAGTGAGGCATGTGGCAGCGGGACAGGCCAACACATAATGAAATCCAGAGCCTGAACATATTTTATAAATTGAGAGCTCCCTTTGCAGAAAGCAGCTATTCCTCTTCCTGGCAGAACCCAGTGAAGAACATCATCTGCAGCTGCAACACACGGAGCGGCTCTGCGAACAGCAGAGCACAGGGGCCGGCAGCTTCACAGAGCTCAGCCCTCCCTGCTGCCGGCGAGAGAAAGGGGCCGGCGGCTGCACGACCCAGTCAAATGATTGGGACAGGAAAAGAGGCAAGACGGGAGAGTCCCTGGCACCAGTTAATTCTGTTTCTGCACTGGACTTTGCTGGGAGAAGGGGAAGCGATTAGGCCAGAAGAAGGTGAGACCACCCCCAGGCTGCAAAACAGCATCACGATCCAAGATACTCACAAAGGCGTTGAATCCTCCCACCCGGCTGGCAACCCTGAGCAGGCGGAAGATGCTCCACAACATGGACACAGCCATCAGCGTCACTAGCAGGGAAATGACATCGCTGAAAGGACAAGAGCGAGACAGGCACACGCTGAAGCGTTTGGCCACAGCTTGGTACATTTTCCCAGTATTGAATTATCAGTATTTTCAGGGTCCTGACACTTAGGCTACAAGGGTGGCGATGAGCCACCAAGAAAATAGATACCTATAAACCCCCGCAAAACCTCAACAATTATAGATCTTTAGGACACTGGCAAATACTGCTTACAGCTGTGGAAGAAATTTGACCTCAGCAACCCCTTCAGAAGCATTTCTAATGATAAAACCAGGACGTCCAGGCAGCCAAATCCCCACCGAGCAGGACCCTGGGGCTGGCAGCCCATCCGAAGGGAGCTCCCTGCAGGAGACCCACGGAGGTTCCAACTCCCCAACCCTGGCAGAGAGCCCAGCACGGGTCTCCCGCTAAGGGGCTGCTCTGCCCAGTCTGGCTGGGCTGCCCTGGCCAAGTCTCTCAGAAGTCCTTTATGGCAGAAGGAAGTGCTACAGCAACACCACCACCAATTTTTGGGATCCTTCGCCATACCAGCCGCATTAGGAGGGAGGTGAGGAGCAGAGCTAGCACTGCAGGTCTGATGCTGTCACAAGAGAACACACTGAGGACAGACATCCTGTGAACTCTGAACGAGGGATCCTTTCAACAGGAGAAAAAGGGTCCTGAGTCAGTGACAGGCTGAGATTTGTTGGACCCTGTTCTGCTTCACAAGCCTGTGAAATCATCTGGTCTCGCCACACTTGTGTGTCTTATCTTTAAACTAGGAATGCGTGTTCCGTCTATCGCAGAGGGATGATTTACTGAAGCCAGGGGACCAGCATGTGCTCTGTACCCAGCTGCCTTTGTTTCTTTTTGGTGAGAGATCCCAGGAAACGCCAGAACTGAAAGTCACCTTCAGTCAGTCAGCTACACAAACAGGATTAATTCTGAACTGCATCGAGCCCCCACACCTCAGAGCAAGCCGCAAGCGCTCTGCGCCTCACAGCTTCATGCTCCAGGCAGAGACTCTGAACTCTCCAGACATTCACCAAGTCTCCTGAGAGACTTCAGACCCTACATCATCTCTTCAGAACAACCCCCCCTCTCTTTTCAGGGGCAGGGGAGGCAGCTGACTGACTGTCCACAGTTCCCGTTAAACACAAGTTTGAACAACATTGGCCATCAGGGCTGGAGGGGGACTTGTTCACCTGCCCAGCGAGTGAGCTTCCCAGGTCTGCTGTGTACGCTGGACCCCTTCAATCCTGTTCTGCAAAAACAGCTGCTGGGCTTAACAGAAGAACAAATAAGCTGCCTCAGCAGCAACTGCCACAAACCGTCATCTGAAAGCACAGGATAAAGCCTGGCCAGTGCTCTGCAGTCTTTGACAGACCTTCCCTCTCCTCACCCATTATAGCTCATTTCAGAACTGAGCCATTCTGGGGTTTTTTTTTAAGCAAAGGACCTCAGTTTCGGGTGACAGAGAGGGGCTGGAAGTCTCACAGAAGTGCTCTTCTCACTGAGATCTCCTACGTCAGCATCAAAGCCGCTCTGCTCAGTGTGTGGCTGGCAGCTGGAGCGAGCCCCAGCGCGGGCCGTCCTCTGATCCCCAGGCCAAACCGGGGTGTTTATTTTCAGAGGCTGAGCCGCCACCCCAGGCCTTCCTCACCGCAGTTTGACGGGAAAGCTGCTGCACAGAGCAGGGCGTACCAGCGCTTGTCGAGTCAGGACTTCTACCACACTCTGCACTTGAATAGCTGATTGTAAGGACAAAGAATGCTCAGCTGTGTGGGAACACAGACCTTCCTCAGACTCACTGACACTGCCCCAGAACGTTTTGGTCTGTCTGCTGTGAGCTGCAGTTCCTCACGCCTCCTTGGGACCCTCACTTTTGGAACACGAGGATAGATCTAGAACATGCCTCTTTCTGAGAGACAGGGCAGTGCTTCAAAACAGAGACCGCTTTTTTGTTCTCTGTATCACAGCATTTAGTTGAAAGTGACTTTTCTCTCCAAGCAGGGATGTTGTCACCAATACACGATCAACAGCAAGCACAAGGATGTATCATACTTTCCGTAAAAGCCCGGATGTTTGTAGGAAATGGGGATTCTCTCTCTCTCATCAATATTCAGCTCATCCTCCACAGCTCTCAGCTTCTCTTCAAATTTGTCAATGTTTGCCACCCGCATCGTGTACAGCAGGGTCACGTTCTGGGGACACACAACGAAAAGCGGCATGTTAAGTACTGTAGGGTGAGGATACAGCCACGAGCAGAGGAGCACAACGCGGAGAAGGCAGGGGTGTTACACCCTTCGAGAGTGCCTGGCTGAACGCATGAGCAGATAACGGGCACTTGCTTTGGTTCTGTTTTGGAAGATTGAAGGAGGAAGTCTGAGAGAACTAAACTACAGCTCAAATAGGGGAACACCTTTGAAACAAGGTCCAGTAACAGGAGCTGACAATCTTCCAGACACCTTCTCACGTATCAGACTGAGCCGGTAGAAAAAACACCATTGAATTTTTCCAGCTTTTTAGACATATATAAGATTTTCTTCCAGGCCATTATTACTAATTTTTAGGGTTTAAACTGAAAGTCGTAGTTCCCAGGTTGATATGAGTAACCTCCCCTGAACTTCCAATAGGAGAAAGAGAACAATCAATGAAGAGCAGATGTACCAGCTAGAGCTGTTCCACACCTACATAGTCATTGACACACCATGAGGGCCACTCACGACTTGTCCATGCGGGGTTCCTCCTGGGTGCAGGTAGATTTCCACAATATCGCTCTCGGGCACCACTTCGATTCTCTGGACCTCTCCCTTCGCCAGCATCTCGTTCACAAAATAGTTCCAGGAAATGTTGGTCCCTTCTCTGTTCTCGCCGACCATGAATCGAAACATCAGCACTATGAAAGTCAGGATGAGGAGCGCCCGTAAACGTTCAAGATGCATCTGATTTTCCCTTTTCCTGCGTTTCTCTTCCTCTTCAGGGGAAAAGGTATCAGAGGGGAAAAAAAAAAAAAAAAGGTATGAGCATGTAATTGTGGAACTTTCTGGCCCAAAGAAGGGACCATTAAATGACAGCAGCGAACACGACATGACCTTTCAGGGGGGTTTGGTGACTCAGGAGCAGCACCTAACCTGCACTGCGCAGGCAGTTCTCCGGCTGGGCTCACAAACGAGGTTGTGTGACTCGCCCAAGGTGATGCGAGCGAGCCAGTTTTTCTGTGTGACATTCCCAGACCTCGACTGTCAGACTGCAGGGCCTCAGCTGCAGCCATGAAACAGCTCCAGGTCAAAGGGCCAGTTATGACAGCGCAGGCACTCGGGTGTAAACTTCAGAGTTGCCTGGAAGAAGGCAAATTTCCCATCCTGCTAGACAGCAAAACCTCTGCTTGCAGCTGTAAACAGCTGTGCCCCGAAAGCCGTGCAGCGAGGCACAGACTGCAGAGCTGGTGATGGAGAATCACCTCCTTCGCTCTAACTGCTGCTTCCCTAAGAGGGGAATGGAAGCATCAGTGAGCCAAAGGAAGGCCCTCACTTCCAGAAGCTCGTGTACAGGGCAGGCAGCACCCTCAGCCACGCTTTGAAGAGCTCTGAACAGCATTTTCTGGTTCAAGGCAGACCAACCCTGGTCTGGGAGACTTCAGATGGTCATAGTCCACTAGACCCATCACAGTCCCACCAAATGTCGCTCTACTTGTGTCACACCAGCAACGTTTCTACTACCTAAGGAAATATTGGTACATGCAGTCAATCTGGGGCAGCACAGGAGGTGTGACTCGCAGCGTACCCGCTCACCCCAGCCCACTGCCCATCAGCTTCACTGGCTGAACAAAGCTGCTCAGGCTTTCCCCCAAGCGGCATGCCCTCAGGGTTAACAGGTTTGATAACCTGTCCACGCTGAGGAGCTGTACTGCAGAGGGACTCCCGCTGCAGATGCTCTTCCCCTCCTTTACTGTACTTGTGACATGCTGAGGTGATGACATGAGAAAAAGGGACGGTTTACTTCAAGAATGTGCCGCCAAACCTTTTTTTCAGGCTCCCAACACTGCTTGCATCGTGCGGGAAGTTTAAAATCCCGTGGCCTGCAAAGGTCTGCTACGGCACAGCTCGATGCCAACAGCCGGTGTCCGAGTCGTCAAGCTGACAGGAAATATCCCCTCATCTTCCCAGACAAACGTGGATGTTCTTGATATGTAATTTAGCTCTTGTCCTGATACTCGATTTAACAGCAACACAAACGCCCTTCTGCACCCAGAAATAAATGAACTCTGCGCCACTGGGCTGCTGGCGCAGCTGCCTACTGCAGCCCACAGCCAATTTATTTGCAAATTCTTCACAAATATTCTGACACCGACGTTTATCACCAGCTGCCCATTAGACCCTGCACACGCCGCCACAAAACAGAGGGACAAATATCTGACCCAGGCAGAAGCTATAAAAAGCGTCCCGTCCTTCAGCACCGTTTTTCACTGGTTTCCCAGCTCTATCCCGTGCTGCCCGGGAAGGGCTGGGTCCCAGACAGAAACAATGCAGCTTGTCAGATAAGGTCACCGTTTCCAACGGCGGTGACAAGCTCAGACGCTGCCTCCAGCCCATCCACTTTGTTTGTCGATGCCATCTCCTCGCTTCTGCGTTATCGGCTAGATCCAGCTTTGTTAGAACAAAGCAATTCATCAGAGCTGCAGGACGACACCCACCAGAGTCTTATTAAGGAAAATTAAAATATAGTAGGATGGAGGCCTTAGTCTGGGCAACACCCTGAGAAGCTGAGCACAATTCTATGCGGAAAAGCAGCTGCTCTAGAAGAGGTCAGAGTCGACTCCTGCTACAGCCCTTCTCTGTATTACATTTCAGACACGGGGAGATGCAGATAACACACTCTGAAGCGCTTGGGACTGGGGATACGATCACAGGAAGATACCACAGGAAAAAAATGGGCCATAGGCTATTCGATATCAACCAGTTCTCCCGTTTCTAGGAGCTAGGCTTATCCAGGACCTTTAACCTCCAGCTGAATGATTTCAGCAGAAAACACCAGGTCTAGAAAGCTGGAAGCAATACAAAGCTCTCCTCCACCCTGCATTTAATTAAGGACAAACCCAACCTATTTCAAAGCTTACGTAAAGCGCGACTGTGTTACAGTACAACAGTCAGGGAGCACCATAAGCCGCCCCGCACCATGCGGTAAACGAGAACCAGTAACTGGAAGTGACACTTGCCAGCAACAGCTGTGGGAATACTTCCAGCTTTTCAGGCTCAAAAAGCCTCCGTGAAGCAATGATTTACCATTAACCCCAAAGCTGAACTCTCCGATTAAAACCTTGCAAAGGCTGCAGTGACAGTTTGAAGAGTTCTTTTTAATAATTACTGCAGAGACGAGTATTCCCCTGGAGACGCGGGGCAGCGTTCCACCTCCTGAAGTCAAGCTATCCATTAATCACAGCAGAAAAGAGGCCACCAAGCGCAGCCGGTTACTGTTTACTCATCTGAACAGCCACAGCGCTTCTCCAAGGCGCTGTGCTCACAGTTACCCTGGGTCATCCTGCAAACACCAAGGGCCCCGACCTCTGAGCTCCAACCTCCTTAATGAGAACTCTGTGATACCTGCACCCGCACCCCACTGCGGGCTTCAACCCAGTTCAAGGGGTCAAACGGGCAAGGCCGCCGCTCTCGCCTCAGAGGCCGCGTTGACATGCGTCAGGCTAGAAGGCAGCAGCAGCTCACAGCTTTTACCTCAAAAGCCGGGTAGTCCAAGAGGATTTAAGCACAAGGAAGGAAAAGCCAAGCTATTGCATGGTTTGATGGTACCTAGGTAAAAAGTTCATCATATACGTATAAAATTCTATTACAATTTGCATGACTTAAGGACGATGCTAAGTGCCCGCCAGCTCGCAGAGTGAGGGGCTGAAGCTCTCTGTCTCCAGGTTTGTCCTGCACCCAAAGGTCCAGCAAACAGCAGATGCGCACAACTCACTCACGGCATTGCCAGCCCCCACAAGCATCAGCTAGTGTCATAAACTGAAGTAAATGCTCAGGTCTGCTACGCTTCTGTGAGCATTACTGACAGGAGGGAAGGACGAGGCTTTCACCCAGGCCACTTCTGACACCCTTCTTCAACTGTCCCAGCAGCTTCAGGACACACCATCAGCCGTGGGACTTCACAGCTGATGACCTCCACCACCAAGTCTGGGAACATGCCTTGCCCAGGGCCTAGAAAATCTCTGCAGTGCTTGGGAGGGACAAACGAGCAAAGAGCTTCCTTCAGCAAAGCGGACGAGTTTAAAGGGAAAGCAGCTGCTGTCCACCCACAGAGAGCAGAAAGTTGACACCACCACCAAGACTTGGAGGGAGACCCACAAAACGGCTCGTATTTGAACTGTGTTTGGTGAAAACCTACCGGTAGAAGGTGCCAGCGGCTCCTACGAGGAGCAGAACTGCCAGTCAGAAGTTACACAAGGTCTTTGTCTAGCACAAAGCTATTCCCTGCACCCCCAAGCCATCCATCAGTGTCACCAACTTCCTCACTTCAGCTTAAGGAACAGCGAGGGCACTGCTCTGTTTTGACATAATCTGGCACTCCATGTACAGCCCTAGGGTCCAGAACACATTTGGGGAGATAAAAGTCCTTCTCAGAGTCCTGTACAGCGGGATGCCTGGGCTCAGGCAGCGTAAGATGCAAAAACTGAATCTAGGAGAGTGATTTAAAAAAAAAAAAAAAAAAGAAAAACTGAGCAAGTGCCATCAGTAACACAGCTAAGAACTCTTTAGGGAACCTATTTTTAGGTTCGGAGCTCTGTAAATCACTGAAGTAGAGACATAACCCCAGTGAAGGTAAATCAAGTAAGAAAAAAACAGAATCCACCTTGAAGAACTGAATTAACACATGTTTACGAAGCGAACCTCCTACCCACGGCTCAGTCAACACCACTGTTCCCCTTCACCAAGCAGCAAACCTCAACAAAGCTCTTTGCCCAGGACGCAAGGCAGCACAGAAAGAGAATCAGTTTCACCATCTGTCTTAAATCTTAGAGCTCCATCCTCTAAGCCAAAACACCCCCCCACCCCCGAGGTGAATCCTCCAGGCTGCTCCCCTCAGCCCTCACCGCACGCCCAGCCTGGTTCATGAAAGATCTTTCTGGCACACACATACCCTCCTCCTCCTGCGGAGATTTCTTTTTGGATGCTCCATTCTTCTGGTTACTCCCTCGAGAGCTCGAAGTAGTAAAGCAGTAAGTGCTACCTGTGGGCAAGCAGAGGGAAGTGGTGACTACCCGAGGACCTCAGCAGACAGCGAGGGGGACACTGGAGATGGCAAAGAACCGCACAGAAAGCCAAGCTCCGTGTCCACCCGGGCGCACAGCCCCGTCTGCACGCTGAGGAAACGGGACAGTCTCGCCAGAGGGAGCAATGGGAGCGACGGGCTCCTGCAGGTTCCTTTGAGAATATATGTATTTTTTGACAATCCAATCAAAACACGGCTTTGTTCAGAAATCATTTTAATGGGGCAAAGAGATTTCTTTGGCATTTGAACACGTACACGTTTCCCAAGGCATAAACCCGTAGTTAACTCGGGTGTTGAGAACAGCCTCACACGAGGAACTGCAAATGCTCACAAAGAGAAACGTACGTGCTGCAGGTAACGGCAGGCTCCTCAGAGAGGAAAACAAGAGCCCAGAAAATAAGGCTACGAACAGTAACATTCACAGTTGCTGCCACAAAACAATAAGCAAAGGCTTTTTTCCACCAGGGAAATGCAAGAAGCTCAGCAGCAAGACAAGCGAGGGAGGAGGGCAGCTCTCATTCCTGTGGAAGAAGAGTAAGCCCACAGAGCGGGCTGCTCGTCCCCTGCTAGTTCTGCCAGAGGATTCTCTGCCATCCCAAAGATTTTTATTTTAACTTTTAAAAGACCCCTCTCACAGGTAAAGCAGCCCGAGCTCACTAGGCCCACACTGCCACAACAGCCACGACTGGTTCTGCTCAAATCTCAAAGGCATCAGCAAACTCGTCTTCCCAACGTGATGAGGGCAGCGAGAATAACTGCTTTTGCTTTACCCGTCTCTGCTTTTGCTCCAAGGATTTCCTTTCAACTTTTGACCTTTCTCCCTTGTTCCAGCACGAGGCTTTCAGCAAGGTCGAACGATGGGATTTCTGACAAAGGTTTTGTCTCCGGCTTCACTAATGAGGCAGGGACAGCTCCTCTACTTCACAGCCTGCAGTTTTGAAATCAGCTCCTAGCTCTAATGACTCAAGTGCTCAGTTAATCACACCGAGCTCCTTGTGGAAAGGTGCCACTGTTCATCCTGTCACCACACCAAAGCCTCGAGCCCCTGCAGAACACTCAGCTGCCAAAGCCAGGAACAGAACAGTGCCAGGCAGGGAAGGTAAGACAACGTCAAACTCTCCTCAATCATACCTCTTCCCCCCTCTGCCTGCACAGCCGCCCTTCAGGACTCACCTAAGAGACGCCAAAGCCTGACCGGATCTCGAACGATGTGCTGCTTCACCAGGACCCCAGCGAGACCTTGACGTGTGGGGGAGAGTGGTTGTGGCAGAAGGCTCTGAGGAAAAAGACAAAAAAAAAAAAATAAAGTCTACTGGAGGAGTACCGTGGCTGC
>NW_010408217.1:456-1321 GCF_000710305.1 Buceros rhinoceros silvestris | reverse complement strand
CCTCCCCGTGTGCCCCAGAACTAAACATGGAGATACTGCGGGTGAGTTGCAGCAGCGGGGAGACCTCGGTACGATTCCTGGTTGTGCTGAGGACTCGCCACGCGACTTCGACGATGTTGCTGATAACCCAGTTTGAGGAAAGCACAGGCAGAAATGGAAACACAGTCAAAACACTTGGAAGTTTTCTCTTTGTCCTCCCCGTATCTCTGTTCTTCGTCTCAAGGAGAGGCTGGGAGTCAGCTCTGAAAATGCAAAGCCACCCTTCAGCAAGGGGAAATCTCTGTAACCGCCCGCAGGGCAGCCAGGACACTCAGCGATCCCCCCATGTGGGTTCGGTGGCAATCCTGCCTTCCAAGGCAACGTCACCACATCTGACCTAACCTGGACTAACACCCTTGCTGAACACAGGTCACATCCCTCCTCCAGCAGGCCAGCCCTGGCTCACCACCCCTCTCTGCTGCAGGGGCACAGATGTCTGTGACCAAACCTGACAGGGACAGCGAGTGGGCTGAAACCCCCCACTCTTTGTTCTGGGTTTGCTGGGCACCAGCACCACAGCTCGTGCTGGCCCCAGTGACCTCTTGGGATCGGGACAGAACAGCTTTGACTAGTTTAAACCGACCACAGGGAAAGCCGGCGTGGTTCACAGAGCAGTCCCACAGCTGTTCTTCCTCCACCACCTACAATCCAGCCAGTGCTTTTTCACTGCACCAATGAGAACCACAAAATGGCCTAAAATCAGGTTGTAGACCACGTTTAAACCAGAACACTGCTTTCTGCGGTACAGCTGTGCCCCAGCAGCAATTCCTGCAGCGCTGCGACACGGGGAAAGCACCTCCACGGCGCACACCAATGCGGTGGGTGC
>NW_010408217.1:0-338 GCF_000710305.1 Buceros rhinoceros silvestris | reverse complement strand
CTTCTACACGAGAGATGCAAAGAGCCATCAGGAATAAAGTCATAGAAAAACCGTTAATCGACCCTTCCTTCCTGATGGCAGCCTAGCTGCTCTCTTCGCAGGGCATTCCCCAAGTGAGGGCTGGAATGACGGGCCGCGGCGATGGCCAAACCTGCCAAACCTTCCCAGGAAAGCCCGGTCTCGACGCAAGCGCCCAGTTAACCACGAAGCCGGGAGGGCTCCCCCAGCTCCCCTCCACCCGCCTTCTCCTCCAGTGCTCCCGGCCCCCGAGACACGGCATCGCGCCGGGCCGGGCTCTCCCCGGCAGAACGCTGCCTGCCGCGGGGTCAGCGCCCGGG
>NW_010408216.1:13291-15863 GCF_000710305.1 Buceros rhinoceros silvestris | reverse complement strand
GACCTCACCTCCCTCCCAGCCTCATCACATGCCCAGCTGTTCTCGAATCTCCCTGGTGATCTCTCAAATTCTCATTCCAGGGTAGATAAAACCTAGCTCCTGCTTCGTTGTGTGTTCACGTGGATGTGATGTTCTCCTGTGCTGCTGGAGGACTAACCCCTCGGCACAGCTTTGACAAAGTCTCTGGTTCTGACTGCAGGACTCTTCGATGTTCTGCCCCTTGATCTCTGTCCTCAAACAGCTCTGATCTGACTTGCTGGTGTTGGCATTACCCATGTTGGGTGGTGCACAAGCACCTGCTGAGAGATGGTGTCTGTCCTGAAAAACCTCTTGATTTGAATTAATATGCAAAACGTACCTGAAATAGCTGAGTCAAAGAGGCTTCAATATGAAGACGAGGGGAATGAGACATGTAGTGTCACAAATCTTCTCATAGCTAAGTTTGACAGATTACCTGACAGTTAATGTCTCTGTTAGTAAGAACTGGGGATTAAAGAACCCAAACCCACCACCAAACCAAAATCCTGTGACACCCTCTGTGCTGCAGGAGTCATCCTGAGCGGTGAGAAACGCTCTGTGGGAACAAGGCTGCCCTGGTGATGGCTTGGGAATAACATGAACCAATACAGAGCAGTACAAAAGCCCCACCTCTACTACCAGTTTAATTTTGACAAGACCCTCTTTGAGAGCATATTCCTGAGCCTCCTGTGTGAGTGGGCGCCAAGCTGAGGTCTTGCCTGCTCTGGAACAAACAAATCTATTCTCTTTGAACTGGTCAAGATCTAAGATGTGGTCACTGAGCTGCTGCATTTTTCATATAAAGCGGCTTTGAATGCAGCTCACGACAGACAGTCCTGTGCTCCACCAGTCAGTCTTTTTTGTCATCGTCTTTGTCATAGTTTAATCGTCTCTGTGTTTGGAAGCGATGTCTCTCTAGCATGAGACAGCTGCTGGTGGAATGGCTGCTCCTCAGTTTCTATTTTAGGTCCCTGTATGAAGTGTTCATCTGAGGGAAGCGCTGAAGAATGCGGCATAGGAGTTGAGCTGGTGCTGTGGGATGAGAGGCACAATGGAGAGGCACGGGGAGACCCTACAGCAGCCTTCCAGCACCTCAAGGGGCCCACGGGAAAGCTGGGGCGTGTAGCCGTAGGACAAGAGGTAACGGCTTTAGACTGGCTATTTTAGGTCCCTGTATGAAGTGTTCATCTGAGGGAAGCGCTGAAGAATGCGGCATAGGAGTTGAGCTGGTGCTGTGGGATGAGAGGCACAATGGAGAGGCACGGGGAGACCCTACAGCAGCCTTCCAGCACCTCAAGGGGCCCACGGGAAAGCTGGGGCGTGTAGCCGTAGGACAAGAGGTAACGGCTTTAGACTGGAAGAGGGGAGATTTAGATGAGATGTGAGGAAGAAGCTCTTCACCAGGAGGATGGTGAGACCCTGGCCCAGGTTGCCCCTAGAGGTGGGATCAGCCCCACCCCTGGCAGCATCCCAGGTCAGGTTGGCCCTTGGGGCTCTGAGCCCCCTGCTCTGGGTGCAGATGTCCCTGCTCCCTGCAGGGGTGGGACTGGGTGAGCTTGAGAAGTCCCTTCACCCCAATCTAGCCTGTGATTCGATGGTACCCTGTTCGCTCTCCATCCAGGTGAGCTGAACTTCTCATCTTACAGCTGCTCGGTCAGCAGTTCACATCCAGCTGGGAGAGGGGAACACATTCCTGCAAGAAGTCTTCAGGAGTGTCTTCTAGCTTGGTTGGCAACAGTGGTGAAGAAAGTAGGTCACCTTGTGCTTCAGGGTTACCGTAGGATCAAAGGAACTTGCGGTACTTCGGGAGCTGGTGGGGGGAGGATGGGTGTGGGCAGTCTGGCTCTCATGGTTACGCTAACTACATAAATCCTTCACCTCTCTGTAGGGAATCTTTGGGTTTGGAGAGTGCCAGGTGCTGCTGGAACAGCGCTCCTTTGCTGAGGGGCTGAGAAGGCTCAGAAATGTCTCTAGCCGGGAAAGATGGCCGTTGCCTTCTGCAGTGGCTGGCCACGGTTTGGGGACTCTGCTTGTCAGCAGGGGCTCCCTGGAGCTGCTCGGGGAGTCTCTGCCTCTCTCCTGCTGCCAGCCTTTTCCCTGGGCCACTGGTGCCGACACTACAGCAGAACTCATCCCCGCAAATGCCTGTTTAAAGGGGAAAACCCACCCAAACGGTTGAAGCTGGGCGATCCGCAAGGCGAAAGGCGGCTGCCTTGTCCCAGGCAGCCAACCATGGCGCAGGAGCTCCTGCCCTTTGCAACCTCCTGCCCCCGGCAGCTTCCCCTGAGGCTGGATGGGGTTTACCTGACCCTGCCTGCCTGGAGCTGCTGCTCACTCTGGGAGCCAGACCCTGGCATATGCCCTGAGATATGGGCACGATACTGTCACCTTTGCCACTGGGCTCATACTGGCCCTGGATTCAGCTCTGCTCTTGGTACCATAGCCACAGACGTGTCATCGGCTGAGGATCGCTGGAAAGCGCTTGAAGAAGTTTCCTTTCTGCTGAGTATAGTTTCTGTGTCTGTAAATGTAGAAACAGCAGGAGATTTGGTGC
>NW_010408216.1:12996-13200 GCF_000710305.1 Buceros rhinoceros silvestris | reverse complement strand
TGCTCTCCTGCTCTGTTTCAGCTGCAGGGTGAGCAGTCAGCTGTCCCTCCCGTGTGCCGTGGGTGACATGGGACCTCTGGGCTGGTGGTGGCCCTATGTGGGGCTTTGAAAGGAGACTGACCTGAGAGGGCTGGGGGGTGTGTGTGGGGGGGAGAAGGACCTGCTGACGGCCTATTCCAGGAACTGGGGGTAGTAGGAAGGGAC
>NW_010408216.1:9719-12925 GCF_000710305.1 Buceros rhinoceros silvestris | reverse complement strand
AGGCCTCTTCCAGGAACTGTGGGTAGTAGGAAGGGGCAGCTAGGGGAATTGTGTCTGGTCATACTGGCTGTTCTTGAAGCAAGATACTGTTAATCCTCTTGGCTTCTCCCAGCATCTGTGGATGTGGAGCATTTGCACAAGGAGGATGCTGAGTCCAGTTGTCATGGCAAACGGAGGGAGCCAGAGCACGTGGTCCTTCGCCTGCCTTTGAGATGCCTGTCACAAATTGTTGCTGACAGGTACAAGAAAATCCTGGTGTCTGCTCCATGCTGCATCCTGGATGTTGATCCTCGCTCCGTCCAACTTTCAGCCACCGTTCAGGCGATGGCACTTCACTGTGCCCGCGTTCCACCCACGTTACCCATGCCTGAGCATTGCCTACTCGCTCTTAAAAGATGGGTAAAAGAAGTTCCCTTCTAGAAAATTAATTATTCAGTTCCTGACAGGGATTATCCAGCCCTAGGAACGGAATGAAAAGCAGTGGTTAGCGCACGGCGTTTCAAGCTTCTCTGCAGTTACCAGTTCCTCGTTTGGCGCTTGCAGGGTTTGCCAGGTCTCTGTGCTCCAGGGCACAGGGAAACAGCTATTGCAGACAGAAACGCTCTGTTGCAGTCGGCCTCACAGGGAGGTTGTGGGGTAGCTGCGGGGAAGGTGTGCACGGGTGTGTGCTGCACGTGTCCAGGAGCATCCAGCCCCTCTGTGAGAGCTTGGTGCGTTTCAATATTAAATACCAGAATTAAGGTTTAAGTGCAGCTTCATCCTACGGGTGATTTTCCCTTCTCAAAATCACTCTGTAAGCAAGTCTGACCCCAATCTCTCCCTGTTTTCCAACAGCCAATGGCAAGTCTGTATTAAGAACCCTTGGAAATTTCCATCTGCACTCGAGTGTCGGTAGCAATTTGAAGAAAAACTGTGGTGCAACCTAGGATCTATAAACGGGCAGAGGTCAGAAGCTGAGGTGCAGCTATGAGCTGCAAATACTTCTGCAAGTTCTCATTCAGTCACGGCTGTATAATCATTAAGACCATCAGTCTCCAAGGTAAATACGGTGAAGATTAGGCTGTGTCAAAGGAGTTCCTTTGCCTCCTTTATCACTTTTTAGGAGCTGCCCATGGGTGCTGGCTGTGCTGGGGTCTCTCCCTGCAGCAGCACCAAAATCCTTCGCCAATAACTTTTCATAGACATGCAGTCCGAGTCTGTCCCGTAAAATGTACTGGCACTGGTTCAACAGACTCCACGGGCTCAAGTCCTGCCCTTAAGTGTTGTTAAATGTAACGGTGCTTGAACGCCTCCCTAAGCGTTTGCTGAAGCACTTGTGGGGTTTGGTGGGGTGAGTTCGGGTGCGATGGTTCACGTAGAGAAGCAAACGGAATGTCGCAGATCTGTGCCATGGAGCAGGAGAAACGGAATGAAGCGTTGGGGGGGCTGGATAACACAGGGGTGTTCCCACTTGTCTGTCCAGGTAGGTGGAGATGGGAAATGTTCTCCACATTTCCTAAAAAGAATCGCTGGAAGCTGTTGCTTGTTTTGTACCACTGTTTCCTGTACTAATTGACACAGTTGCTGTTGTCACTTATTTAACAAATTGGTGCAAGCACAAACAAGGACAAAAATAAGTGTCTGCTAATATGAGCAGATTTATCTGTTCTCTTCCCCACGCCTTTTCCCCCAAGCATGGTTTCCATCGAGCTACTGAGCAAACCTTGGTGCCAAGTGTTTAATCTTACCCGTGAGGGGCAAAGGGTGGTTTTCTGTGAGCATTAGTGGCATCTCTGAAGAAAAGGCAGGTGTGTTTTCTCAGAATGACATCAGAGGAAGGGTGGATCGAGATGCAGTGTCAGTTGGGTCCATGGCAATCATGTATTACGTATTACGGAGGCTGCATTATGCTCAAGAGTTACAAGAGCCGGAAAGTCACAGTTCATGGTAAATCCACCACCACTGCTGGCAGTACATGGGGATAAATATGGATCATTCATACTGCTGCTGTAAACCTTTTGAAGGCTGGGTTGGATGGGGCTTAGAGCAACCTGGTCTAGTGGAAGGTGTCCCTGTCTGCGGCAGGGGTTGGCATGAGACGATCTTAAGGGTCCCTTCTGACCCAGACCGTTCTGTGATTCTGTGACAGCACGCAGGGTCCAGGCAGCCCTGAGCGCACCGAGGTGATGCTGACCCCTCTGGCCGCGGTGGACCCCTCCTCGGTCCAGAGTTCCTTCAATGCCCGTGCTGGTCCTGCCAGTGCCGTGACTTCTGACCACATTGAACAGCCCTGCATCCCTTTGTCTTGGACTCTCTCCTGGCACTTGTCAGTGTCACACAGCTGGAAGCCTTAGCGGATTCCTGCGAGGGTGGTTTGTGTTCTGCCTGGCTGCCCTCCCACACCGCCAGATTGGTTCTGCCCTGTCGCTGGGTGAGCTCTGGGGCTTTGCTGAAGAGCCAAGGGATCGCTCGGCCTCGTCTGTCCATCGCGAGGTTCAGGTAGGATGTATGTTCTCGAGAACCACAGCTGACAGGCGCTGAAAACACCATCGTTATTTTATTGGTTTGGTTTTGTCCTGGTTTTGACGCTAACTCGAGTTACATACAGGGAGAGTTCTATTCCCTTGTAACCATCCTTGCACTGAGGCGGTAGTTAGAGACCAGCATTCCCTAGGAGAAAGGCAAGAAACTGCCAGCTGAGTGTGCAGTGAGTGGCACATCATCTGTGATCCTGCAGAAAAATGTTTCCCTGATTTTCCAAACCAAACCGGTCAGTGTTTTCAGTGCTGAAGTTTCTCAAGCCAGTTTCCCCAGTGACTTTCCCGTCAGTCCCACTTGGCAGACACGGGATGCCTGGGCAGCGCTGGCTGGCACTTGGTGTGGAGCCGCTTGACTGGAGCTCCAGCTGATGGGGAAAACACATTCCCCCAAGATCCCACTTCTGTTCTGTTGCTTCAGTCCTGCACTTAGCAATAGTTAATTCCTTTGTGGCCTGAACGCAGAGCGTTTCCTCTCGAGGGTGCAGGCAAACAGCGAGCAGCAGTGGTTAATGGTTAAAAGCCAAGGACGCGGGGTTAATCTTCGCTTTTGGGTTGCGACCTTCCAGCGCTTCGAAGCCATTGCTCTGCCTGGTGACATCTGCAGTGCGGCCGCGGTCCAGCCATGATGGCATTGCCATGGGCAGCAATCCTGCACCGTGGTCGTGGCAGCACTGTCTGGAAGGGGCC
>NW_010408216.1:8103-9582 GCF_000710305.1 Buceros rhinoceros silvestris | reverse complement strand
CTCTGCCCTGGCTGAGGAGCAGCAGAGCCGTGGGCTGGCTGCCTGGGCTTGTCCATGCTACCCGGCACTGCTACCCGGTGCTGCTGGCGACCTGGGCCAATGCCAGCATCACTTGTAGGGCACTGAAGCACCAGGTGAATGTGGGTACGTGTTACATTCATCTCCCATAATAAATACCCCCAAATCTGGATTCCTTTTGCCAGAGTTAAATTCCCTCCCAATGAGACCCTTGACTGGTTGTGCTGGGAGCTTGGTGTCGGCTCAATTCAACGTCCCTGTTGGAAACTGGCTCCAGGTGACTGTGCTTGGCAAGGTGACAAGAAGGAATTGGGTACTCCCCTGTTCCGCAGGTCCATGCAGGGGGTTCAAAGAGGAGCCCCAAAGACCAGCCAGCCCCAGCACCCACACTCCGTATTCTGGTGACTTCTATAACTTGATGCCAAGATCTTTTGTCTGTAGGAAACAAGCTCTTGGGAGGAAAAATGAGTTGGCAGAGGCTCATGTGGAGGTGCCTGAACTGGGCTTCTCTCACAGCTCCGGCCTGACCCTTGCCTGCTGTGTGGCCAGCAACAGCCCTCCCTGGGACAGAGGCAAGTGGAAATTTCCTTCCCATCCCCAGTGCCTTGTGAAAACATCATAAAACTTCCATGGAGTTCTTTACCCTTGCTTAAAAAAGTATCTATAAACCCCAATCTTAATCACCCCACAAACACGACAGGCTGCAGGCGATTGCTCAAGGAGGTGCAGTGCCCCGCTGCTCATCTCTGCGGGACTGGGTCACTCCTCTCTCGAAGGGCAGGCACGTTCCTGCACCAAGCAGAGCCCCCTGTGTTCCCGACGCCAGGGCTGCTCCTGCCATGTGGGAGGTGGGGCTGTGGTGCCCAGTGTTCACTCCTCTCTCGAAGGGCAGGCACGTTCCTGCACCAAGCAGAGCCCCCTGTGTTCCCGACGCCAGGGCTGCTCCTGCCATGTGGGAGGTGGGGCTGTGGTGCCAGTGTCCCCTGCCAGGCTGCAGCCTCACCGGCATCCCTCCCCACCTGCCAGCTGCAGCTCCACGGTCTCTGCGGAGCTTCGGATCTGGCGTTCTGGGCGGTGAACCCCTCACGGGTGTGGTGGGGGTTTGGGCAGGTTTTAAGCATTTGATCACTGTCAGCTTTCCAAGCTGCTGGTGGATCCCTTGGTGCCCTTGCCAGCGATCTCTGATCGGAGCAGTGCACGGGTGATGCGGGCCCCCGCTGCGGGAGTTCTGGGCAGGACATGGGCTGAGGTTTAGGGGAACCAACTTTGTGGTTTGGGCAGGCTCCTTCGGTAACTCGAGGCAAATTGGTCACTTTTCCTGTCGTCTGGGGTCTGTAGGTGATAGACCTCTCCATGGTGATCGTGACTTCAAGGCTGCCCAGAGAGGGGGTGGAGTCTCCTGCTCTGGAGAGATCCCAAACCCATCTGGACACCATCCTGGGCACGCTGCTCTGGGGACCC
>NW_010408216.1:7287-8038 GCF_000710305.1 Buceros rhinoceros silvestris | reverse complement strand
TGGAGAGATCCCAAACCCGTCTGGACACCATCCGGGGCACGCTGCTCTGGGGACCCTGGACTGGATGATCCCCAGAGGTCCCTGCCAGCCCCACTAGTCTGGGGTTGCGTTTTAAAGCCTCTTAAGCCACACTGATGTAACCCAAGTGAAATCCCGTGTGTTGGCCGTGCCCAGAAGCACCAGCACCCAGCAGTTTCTGAAAGCAGTGTCTGCCCTCCATGCCAAACCCTGGACGCTGCCCCGAGTCTTGGGCAGCCTCCAAGGGGCTTCAGTTTCCCTTCCCCTGTGTCAGCACGGTGCCTCTGGAAGCCTTTTCCTGGGGTGCAGCCCGTCCTCAAGCATCCCCTTCCACTACTTTGGGGCTTCCGGCCACGCTGTGCCGGGAAGGGCTCTGGTCCCTGGCTTGCTTACAGCAAGCAGAGCCTTGACCAAGAGTGGGCTTCCTCGAGGAGAGATTTTTCCCTCCCCAGAGCTAGGTAAGGGCACTGCTGGCTCATGGTGCCCCCATGCAGGTCATGGTGTGGTCCTTCCCGACACATGCTCCCTCTTGGCAGCACAGGCAAGTAGAAGTGGCCCTGTAAAGGAGGGCAGCTGGGCTTCACGCAGGTGCCAGCATGCAGGGTACCTACACGAGAGGAATCACATCCTGAGTCTTGGAGGAAAACCCTACAACAACAATAACGACACAGGGAAAAAAACCTAAAGCCTTGGAGCAAGGAGTGGCAGCGGTAAAGAGCTTTTATATTCCCGG
>NW_010408216.1:6734-7198 GCF_000710305.1 Buceros rhinoceros silvestris | reverse complement strand
GGTAAAGACTTTTTATGTTGCCGGGGTCTGGCCTATCCACTTTTATTGCCCCCCTTTTTTTTTTTTCTCTTCAGCAACGCAAATCCAATCCGTTTTTCAGAGCCTCCCATCCACTACCTCTTCATACAGGTCCTGCTGCCAGCCTCTCAGTGGGACAAGCAGGCTGTTCCTCGAGGGTCCTCATTCTTGCACTGGGACCCCTCAGAGGCCTGAGCCTGCATCTCCAGTTCTCTCGCCGATCGTGCCCACGAGGTGGCTGCCACCAGGACTCTGCCTGCTTTGTTCCAGCCCTGCTCATGGCCACTGCTGTGGGTGGTCACCCTGCAGTGAGGGAGACGATGGTCATCGACCTCCAGCCCCAGCCCGTGCAACCTCACTGGTACGAGCGCTACGTCCAGCCCTGTGTGGCCGAGCTGCTGGGCACCACGTTCTTCGTCTTCATCGGCTGCCCCTCCGACATCAAC
>NW_010408216.1:5501-6652 GCF_000710305.1 Buceros rhinoceros silvestris | reverse complement strand
CCTTTCTGCGTCTTCATGGGCTGCCTCTCCGACATCAACAACACGGTGGGCACCGGGATGCTGCAGCCTGCTCTGGCAAACGGGCTGGCCCTGGGCATCTCCATCGCTGTCCTGGGAGCGATCAGGTAAGGGGGGACCAGCACCTCCTCTGCACCCGCTCCCCGCAGGCAGCACAGTCCCTGCCGCAGCGCCCACCCGGTCTCCACGCGCGGGCAGGGGGAGATGCTCGGGTCTCCCTGCACGCTGCCTGTAGAATCTCTCCTGCCCCGAACACAGGGGCTGCAGCAATGCTGCGCTGCCGTCGAGCCTCTCGGTCAGCTGAGGGGTCAGGGCTGCTTGTGGGGTGGTCGTGCATAACACCTTGGGTTTGGGGGAGATCACTTGGCTTGTGATGGCAACGTTTTGTTTTTAGCCCTTTTTAATAAAAATGGAGAGAGCTGAAACAGAAGCCTTCCTTTGGAAAGCCAAGACGTTTCTTTTTAAAAGGACATTAGAGTCAGAATGAAGCACTTTGACCCGAGTACGCTGCTCCCCGGGGTATTTTAAGCTGAAAAATTTGGATTCCAGTTACAAATGCTTTCAATTCCTCAAAAGCAGCACTTGGACAAACCTGCTCATTGAAGGAGGTGTTGCCTAACGCTAAGATACAGATCTATCCTGCAGGAAGAAGCTGAAACGGTCCCTGGGGAGTTCCGTTCCCTTTCCTCCAGGATGGGGTGGCTCCAGGCTGGGATGCACACCTGCCCCCACCAGCGAGGGGCTGGAGCCAGAGCAAACGGTGTCTGATTAGGAGGTTTGTGAGTCAGTGTTCCTGGGGTGTTGTGGCAGCAGAACTCAGCGGGGCACCCACCACACCCCAAGCTCTCGGCACAGTGAAACCACGAGTGAGGAAGGCAGTAGGGGGGGGCTTCATGATGGGGTGCTGCAGAGGCACCTGGGGCCTCCGCGTTAGCTCTGACGGCAGGAGGAGCCAGCTCAGGGTCCTGCACAGGGAAATGCTTAACCTGAAGTCAGGCTTTAGCGATTTGTGTCCAGGCAGGCTGCAGAGGAGCCGGGCTCGGGACGGGGGCTCGCTGGCCAAGCTGCCACCCACACCGCCAGCAGGCGGGTGCTGCCACAGGGTTTATTCACAGACAGGTCCTGCCTTGGCT
>NW_010408216.1:4941-5449 GCF_000710305.1 Buceros rhinoceros silvestris | reverse complement strand
CCCCCGCCAGCGGCCGTGTCCTGCCCCAGGGTTTATTCACAGACAGGTCCTGCTTTGGCTCCCACCCTTCCCTGGGGAGTTTGCAGCCAGAGCCCTGTCTGGCCAAGACTTTTTCTAGCCTAAGCAAGGCAACTTCTTGCTCTCGTATGATGGGTCTTTAATTACAGCTGAAGAACAAGATGTAATTATAGTTCCTAGACGCTCTGACTCATTGCCTTCACCAGCAATTATTATTAGGGCTGATTGGTTATGAAACTTGTTCATTAACGCGTGTCCCGTGATAATCTGTTTAAATTAGCAGGTATCTGAGTTTCTTGCATGTGATCTTCAAGATGAATGATTTAGGTCGGGTAATGAGGCGAGCGCCAGCTCCTGCCAGCCCTTCCCGTGGGCAGGGCAGGGAGACCTGTGTGCCTTTGCCTTTACATCCAGCAGAGACAGATAAACCCTGAAAACTCCGGCAGCGCTGGTGGGGCTGGGAGGTGGCCTCTGGCAGCAGCTGGTGCTG
>NW_010408216.1:2961-4849 GCF_000710305.1 Buceros rhinoceros silvestris | reverse complement strand
GGAGGTGGCCTCAGCCCTGCCCAACAGTGCTGCTCCCCTTCCCTGCCTCCCTGGCGGACGTGTGTCCTGCCAGGCTGGGTGCCAGCACTGTCAGCCCCTCTCCTCACCCCCAGCAGCAGGGATGTAACGGGGAAGGACTTTCCCCCCCAAGTCTTTGCTCCGGAGGGTGCTGGTGGCTGGGCTGCGCTGCTGCCACAGGCAGAGCTCTTGCGGGAGGGGGGCAGTGGTGTGTCCCCCTGTAGCAGGGCCTTGGGCAGGGCTGGGGTGTGCTCCACAGCCTGCAGCACCCTGCGCTGCTGGGAGAGACCTCTTCTCCCTGCACCTCCCTCCCGGCAGGCACCCGGGAGACCCAGCCCCAAAGCCTGTCCCTCAGCCTGCCCCAGGGAAGCTCCTGCCCCGCCTCCGCAGGAGGGACTGGGTGTCCAGCACTAAGATGCTGCTGCTTGGAAGCAGTGCCTGCAGAGAAGGGAAATGGCTGGATTCTGCTCTCTCTGCAGCACCTTCTCACAGGAAGGACTGAAAAAGCATTTGTGGCTCCAGCCCAGTGCTCAAGCCCCCCTAAGGGAGCCCTGCCCTGGGCACAAACCCCTGGTAATGCTCCTCTCTCCTTTGCAGCGGAGGACACTTCAACCCCGCCGTGACCTTGGCGGCATCGTTGGTCGGTGAGCTGGACGGCAGAATGCTCCCCTCTTACTGGGTCTCCCAGCTCTGCGGAGCGATGGTAGGAGCTGGCATGGCAAAGGTATGGACAGCTGGGAGGGTCTCGTCAACCAGGGCTAGTATCAAGGTAACCCGCTGCGCTGCCAGCCCCCGCCTGCGGCCCAGCTAATTAATCCTCGGGGGGTGCCGCTCTCCAGAGGCTCGCTCTGGTGCACTAACGAGGCACAGGACCACGCGTGGTACCTCGGCAGCTCCAGCCATCTGCATGCGGGGCGTTCACCTGCGCTACCCACGGCGCGGGGCTGGAAGGGTCACTTAGGTTCCCCACATCTGGGCAGCCTGTGCCCAGCAGCATGGTGCAGTTCTGTCACCGCAGACTCCTGGGTGACTGGATGAGGCTCATCCGGCCAAGAGTGGAGCAGGGGGCTCGTTATCTCAGGAGATGCTAAGAGCCTTGGCTAATGAGTTTATATTTGCCAGGTACTTAGGGCTGGCTTTCAGGAGGAAAGTGATGAGATTAGCTCCTCTTTAGCCCGGTCACTACGCTCGCCCACGCAGTCCTGACAGTGAGCACATATGCCTGGTAAAGGTCGCAATATGGAGCGTGGACAGCGCTAACAGGGTTTCCCCTGCGCAGGGAGTGGCGAGAAGCGACTTTTTCGAGTATGCCAAAGGAGGAGCCTTCAGAATCGTCAGTTCCTTTGAACAGATCCCCTCTGCCCTCGGGGGCGAGATCATCCTGACCACCATCCTGATCCTCGTGGTCTGCATGGGAACCATCAACGGGAAGACCAAGACCCTGCTGGCACCTTTCTGCATCGGCCTCACGCTCGCAATTAACATCCTGGCAGGGTGAGCTCGCCAGTCATCTCCCTGCGTGTTCCCATGGGCCGGTCAGTGCCATCCACCCCAGCAGCCACCGTCACCAGGCAGGGCACCTCGAGCGGGCGTCTGGGTGGGACCACCCCTGGGTGGGCTGCAGGGGTGGCACTGGTGCTCAGAGCTCCCAGCAGCCCTGGCTGGGCAGGGCCAGGGGCAGCTCTAAGTCCCCAGCATCAGGGCTGCCCCGCTCCCCCCGCAGCCAGCACCGCGGCTGCTGCATCCTGCACCGGGGAGGAGAGAATGCCCGTGGATGGGGCGAGATGAGTCAGGGGGGGGATGTGCCCCCTCGCAGGACCAGCTGGCCAAGGCAACAAGGGAGAGCCGAGCATGCTGCCGAGGCTGGCGG
>NW_010408216.1:336-2665 GCF_000710305.1 Buceros rhinoceros silvestris | reverse complement strand
GCCGCGCCTCGTGGCTGCTGGAAGCGCTGCCAGGGGCGGGCAGGCTCCGGGGCTGGCAGCCTGGGCCTGGTGCCACCGCCGGCGGATAACGAGTGTGCACAATTATGAATGTTAATGGGTTGTTTAGTTAAGGCAGCGCCCCCTCTAGCGGGATTCGGGCTCGTATTTACACGCTGCACGAACCTCCCGAGCAAATATTTATCTGTGGCAGTTTTCTTTAATCTGTAAACACTGCTGTCCCTCCTGCCCCGCTCCCTGCGGAGCTTTCCCCGTTGAAGAGCCCGGCTCCCAGTAAGCCCCAAAATCGACTTGGTGCTCATGCTTCCACCCCGCGCGCCTGTTGTTCCCCGGGAGCTGGTGAAGGCAGGAGCTCACCGCGAGCAGCCGCTCGGGTCTGGGCAAGCCGTCCCCAGGCATCGAGCAGCCGTGCCTGTGCGGGGACCAGGGTGCTCCAAGCCTGCCACCCACCCAGAGCAGGGTCAGACCCCCGGCAAGGAGCCCCGGCAGGGTCATGCTGCTGCCCCTTGCCCAGCACCCCCTCCCTGTGCCGGCAGCGAGGCAACGGGAGCTGCTCTCGTGTCCTGCAGGGCTGATGCAACCCGTTTGTTCCCTTTTCAGAGTCGTCGTGTCTGGAGCCTGCATGAATCCTGCCAGGGCCTTCGGGCCAGCTGTGGTAGCAAACTACTGGCACCATAACTGGATTTACTGGACAGGGCCCATCATCGGTGCATTCATCGCCAGCTTTCTGGTCAAGTACGTGGTGCCCACCATGGTCAGGAGAGGGGAGGATCCCCCCTTTCCCACCCTGCCACCTCCCCGGGGGCTCTGCCCTGTGCCCTGCCCGGCTTCTCCCCACCTCCCCAGGCCGAGGCTGGCAGCAGATGCTTTTCCAGAGCCACGTCCAAGGGTTGGGGGCTCCTTTCCCTTCTCCTTCCCATGGGGACAGGCAACAGCAAAGCCCCAGCCTGTGTCTAAATCCACATTTGCTCGACCTGTGACATCTCGTGGGGCAAACCCAGGCCCAGGCTGGCGCGGGGCTGCTGCTGGCACAGGGTTTCTGATCCATGCTTCAAATGGCAAAACCACTGACCCCAAGTTTCCCTCTCTTTGACCTCCCCAAAGGCTCCTGCTTGGCGACAAGACCACTCGCCTGTTCCTGAAGTGATGCCGGGCGTGGGGCTGCTGCGTGCTGTTGTCACTGACCTGCTATGGCAGGAGCGGCTCAGCACAGCCAGCGTGAAGCCCCCTGCTCCTGCTCCCCGTCATCCCACCTCCGCGCTGCGTCTCCCAGGCTGCCTTTGCTCAGGGGACTGTTCACTTGATGCTGCAGGGACGATGGAAAGCAGGCAGCAGGACTGGACAGCCTTGTGCTGGCAGCACTGCTCCCACCCTCGTCCCCAGGGCTCTGCTGTCCCCTACCACGGCTGTGGGACCAGCTCACCAAGGGCACCCTCTGACCTGCACCAGTGCCCGTAGGGTCCCAGTCTCCCCCAGTGTCAGTTGTGCACATTGTCCATCCCTCCAGGGCTGTACCTGGGTGTTTGCAATGCCAGGGAGCCCTGTGCCCTCTGGCATGGATACCACTGCCCCTCGTGCATGGCCATGGCCAGCAGCCCGGTGCTAGGCTGCTCTCCAGGAGCATCTCCAGCTCCCTGGGGTGGCTGGTGAGAGCTGCGGTTCCCAGGCACTCTGGGAGGAGCCTGCTGTAACCCTGCTAAGGTGACAAGAAGCCGAGTCAAGCATCTGTGCCTGGAACCGCCCAGCATCGCCCACCAGCGTTGACACTAATCACTTTCTCACTTCTTCATGACAATATTAACTCCAAGACCTGAAGCAGCTTGTTCCTTCTCCTCTGGCACACATTGGCAGGTGCTCCCCAGCCCCGGACATGGCGGTGGGTGCTGTGTGGCTCTGTGCCCTGCCCCATGCCAGCTCCTGCGTTTGTCTCCCATTCGAGCATCTCTGCTCTCTCTCCCCCAGCTCCCTTCTCAGCACCCAGCCCCAGGGCAGCCCGTGCTCCAGCACAGGAGGATGCTCCTCCGTGCCAGCCCACTCCCCTGCTTGTGCTGTGGGTCAGCTCCAGTTCCTCACACAGGTCCAGGATGATACCAAGGGGCTCTTGCCTGTGACCTGCCCCACAGGAGGGTGACAGAAGAAGGGAGCTTTGGGTGCAGACCGAGTTGTGGTCCCTCTCTCACGTTGGGGACCGAGGGGAGGGGGCTGCCTTGACAGAGGGAGCTGCTGCCATAAGCAGGAGGAGTCGGCAGAAGGGGAGTGATGGAGCTGTGTGGGCAGGGGGAGAGGAGCCAGCGCAGCAGCTTGACGTCAG
>NW_010408216.1:0-237 GCF_000710305.1 Buceros rhinoceros silvestris | reverse complement strand
GTGGGGGCGGGGGGAGAGGAGCCAGCTCAGCAGCTTGACGTCAGCCCCGGATCGGTCCCCACGGCAGCTCGGCCCTGACTCACCGTGCGGACTCCCCCCGGGGGGGGAGGGAGGTTCACGGGAGCCCCGTCCCCACCGCTCAGGGGGTGTGTTGGTTGTTGCTGAGTTTAGTCCCTCCTGATTTTGCAAACTTTCAGCCTGGGAAGTGCCTGTTGGTCTCCGAGCCCTGACGAGCGC
>NW_010408215.1:32324-32601 GCF_000710305.1 Buceros rhinoceros silvestris | reverse complement strand
CATGGCTCTGCCACCTGGCCCATCAGCTTGGCCATCCAACCTGGACCTCAGGGCTTGTGCTGGTCTCCCCGTCCTCTGCCACCTCCAGCTGGGCTCAGCCCTGAGCTCCTTCACACCAGCTGTAAATTGCTCCGCCACCCCAAAAATCTTGCAAACCAGGTGGTGATGCCCCTTGGGGTCCCAGGGGTGCCTCAGCTCTAAGGTGAGGTGGGGAGATGCTGCCAGAGCTGGCAGGGATGGCAAAACCCCAACCGCTGCCGCCTCCTCCCGGGCACGC
>NW_010408215.1:30461-32270 GCF_000710305.1 Buceros rhinoceros silvestris | reverse complement strand
ATGGCAAAACCCCAACAGCTGCTGCATCCTCCCGTGCAGCGATGCTCTGAGCACCCTGTGGGCGATGGAGACCTTTGAAGCCCTTTCTCCAGGGACCCCCAGCCTCCGCTAACTGCTCAGTGCAGGGTTTCAGGGCTGGCAGAAAGCCTCCGCTGGTCCCACAGCCTCCCCAGCCACACAAGGTGCCCTGAAGAAGGACCCCGAAGCTGCCGCATCCCTGCAACGAAAAGCAGCGTCTGGGTGCACGCGGAGCCATTTCTGGTTTGACATTTTCGTTTGAAGCTTGTCTGTCCTTCATGTCGGTTCCTGCAGCAACTGGGAAGTTCCTGTCCTGGACCGTCAGGAGGGAGCGAAGCAGCCGGGGGAGCCGAGCAGGAGGGCAGGAGGGGAGGAAGCCAAAAATAAGCTTTTTAAGAAATAGGGCTGCACTTCCCACCTCTGTCCTGGACCGGGGCTGCTGCAGCCGAGGCAGGGCTCCAACCCTGTCCCCCTCCCGCTGTCCTCATCGGCGCTGCAGCCAGCTGGGGCCGAATCAGGGGCTCTACAACACCGGCCATTAGCATCCCTCCGTGTAAGAGGTGCCTTGAGGTGTCCCACCGTGCCTGGCCCCCGCACGGCTCCATCGCCCGAGCCCCTCCACCAGCCCTGGGTTGAAAAGAGTGAATTACCTTAGAAACGCACTTTCCTTAAAAAAAACCCGAACCCAACGAGCCACCAGTGATTCATCTTAGGCAGCGAGTCTCTTCATTTATTCATTACGAGATAATACACAAATCTGGCTAATTAATATTCCTGCATATTTTCCAAGGGCTGATGAGGTATCTCAAACATCTCGCTGAGATGGGCTTTCATATTTATAAGGTTGATGCGCACACTTAAATTGATGCCATCTAAATATACCCCTCATGTTTAAGCGTGGGGCTTCACTCCCGGGGCACTGGGGGGCTTCCCTGGGCACACACCTCGGCTCGAAGCAGGACCCGCAGGCTCGGCGGGGGGGAAGGTCCCCCAGAAACTCTCCCGTGAGGCAGGGCACGATGTTGTGTGGTACACCTTTCCACAAAGATGTGAGATTTCTCTTTCCTTGGGTACCGGAGCAGAGCACAGCAAGCAGTAACCTGCTGGAGGCTGTGGGGTCAGCGGCGCTTTGGGGTGAGGGATGGGTGCGAGCACCCATGCGGCTGGACGTGGCCACAGGTACCGGAGCGGGGCCTGCGGCTTCTTGCCAAAACCCTTTCCCAAGGTTAAAAATAAGACTTGGTTGCAAACTGAAAGCCTGGTTTGCATTTGCCCTCATTATGTTGATTGCTTATTTACATGTATGCAAATGGAGGAAGAGGCTGCGGCTCCCCCACCTGGGGACCCCTTCGGCACGGCAGAGCCTGAACCCCACCGGGGAAATCCCTGATTGCCTGAACCCCACCGGGTAAATCCCTGCTGAGGGAAGGGCCACGAGGCTCTCGTCCATCTCCTCCCCAAACTCAACCTGAAAATGAAGCATCAGCCCCTGGCGAGGCACCGATCCGGGGGCCAAGCCACAGCCCTGTGACCTGAGAGTGGTGGCCAGAGGCTCAACGATTATTGGTCTCTCCCCTTGCCCTGCTCTGCCAGATGTGCATGTCCAGCTCCAGCTGTTCCCCATCAGCCTCCCCCGAGCAGCACCGCCGGCCCATTTTTCTTTCCGCCGTGTGACATGTTTTCACCCAGCTCCTAATCTGTCTCTTTCCATTCACAACTCGAGCTGTTTATGGATGTGCCTCTGCTCCCCCTGCTTTTCCCACCCCTGGACAGAGCCATCCATCAATAAAA
>NW_010408215.1:30068-30318 GCF_000710305.1 Buceros rhinoceros silvestris | reverse complement strand
AAAAACCCCCGCTGACCCCCCGAGCATCCATCGCCTCCCTCCCTGCCACCAGCAACATGCGGGGGTTGATGGCGAAGTGCCACAGGTAGCCGGGACGCCGCTGTCCTCTTCCTGGCTGGGGGTGGCCGGAGGGGCTGTGTCACCAGGGCTCTGTGAAGGGCACCCCCTCTTTGGGGGCTGCGCCCTCTGGCAAAGGCGCAGGGTGAGGGTGGCTCATGGCAGGGACGTGTCCCCAGACCTTGGGGGCCAC
>NW_010408215.1:29669-29903 GCF_000710305.1 Buceros rhinoceros silvestris | reverse complement strand
GGGCGCCCCCTGCGCCCCCCCGCCCGCAGGCGACAGGTGTTTTAATGCCTGCCCCAGCCAGCAGCTGCCCGTAGAGAGAGGCAGCTGTGACAAAGAGGAAGAGGAGGATGATGAGGGGGACAGCTGGGAAGGCAAACCTGGGGCCACCAAGCACAGGAGCCATGGCTGAGGAGCACCCTGGGGTGGGGGGTGGCCCTGGCTGTGCATCGGGGGCCCCTCCTGGGCCCCCCCTCC
>NW_010408215.1:29263-29495 GCF_000710305.1 Buceros rhinoceros silvestris | reverse complement strand
CCCCTGCCTGTGTCCCCGTCACCACCGAGGCATCGCAGGGGCCCTGCAGCTGAGGTTGGGAGCGCCGCAATCCCTCCTGCCATCCTGGAGCACTTTGCTTCTGGCCGAGAGGTGACCCCCCAAACATCCCAGCGGGCCGGGTGTTTCCTGACGCGTCTGAGCAGGATGGGGCGGGCAGAGCCTGGCAGGGCAGCGGGGCTGAGCGACTGGACTCTGCACCCTGCGCCCGGCG
>NW_010408215.1:27627-29121 GCF_000710305.1 Buceros rhinoceros silvestris | reverse complement strand
GCACCCTGCGCCCGGCGCAGCACCAACCCAGAGGGTGGCCAGGAGCACACAGGGGCAGGGGGGTGCTGGATCCCCCACAGCACTGCCTGGAAAGGGGGTCCCGCTGGCAAGGGATTTCCTGCCACCTCCCTCAGGATGGAAGGGGGGGAGCTGGGTGTGAGGGTCCCCTTCCTCGAGCTCGCCGCTGCCCTGGTTTCAGCTCGCTGAGACTCTCTTCCCTTCCCGTTTCCCACCGGGAAGCAGCACAGGGGGAATCCAAACCGGAATGAAACCAGAGGTGTTTTGCAACCAGGAAAAAAAAAATAAAGGAAGCCAAGCTTGAAGAGAGCAGCGGAAAAACCCTAACGCCTCTAAGACGCTGCTCTGCTCTATGAAGTCAGCCCCGTTTTCCCTAGACGAAGAGCTCACCCCTGCACCACCACGGCCAGGCAACTCACAGCCCTGCTGCATGCGCCAGCCGAAGGGCTCCTCCTCAGCCTCCCCAGCCTCAGCTGAGCACGGAGGGCTCCTGGAGTCAGCCCAGGGTGCTGCCAGCACCCACAGAGCCCCACAGGACAACGAGGGGATGAAGCCTCGAGTGCCAGGTGCTGGGGCTGAAGCGTGGCTGGCATGGCGGATGCCGTTGGAGGCAGGAAAGCCACCGTCCCCATGCCCGACCCCATCCCACCCCACAATGGGGATTGTTCTGGAGGCCGCGGGCAGGATGCAGCCCGGCTGGCTCCACGCCTGACTCACATCCTCGCTGGCTGGGAGGGTGCCGGCAGAGAGCCACAGCTCCCGCATCCCTCCCTCTCCCCGGGGCTGGGACAGGGGACGGGCGCAGGTGGGGACCCCCTCCACAGCCAGGACCTGCCGCCGCCATCCCCGAGCTGCTCCCTCCGAAACAACCCCGCCGGAAAAATCCCCACCACGGGCCGGGCACCTGTGGACCAGGGGAACCGTTACTTCCGAAAGCAGGTGGGAGCCTCCCGCCGGAGCTGGTGTTGCCGGGGGACGAGCTGCAGCAGAGCAAGGCGTTTGCACTAAGTGATCACATTTATTTGAATATTTTGTGTGTGTGTGTGTGTTCTAAAATCGGTTACAGAATAAATACCTGTGCCTTATAGCAGGAAGTCCACTTTTTTTTTTATACAAAGTGCTTGTTACAGGAATTTGCATCAGCGATATGCAGGAGGGGGTTGCATTTCAGCCACGCTTCCCCTCCTGAAAACTAGAACAGATTTTTTTTTTTTACTTATTTATTCGTGGTTGTTTTTTTTTTTTAAGTTTCTTTTCCCTTTTTTTTTGTGCATTAAATTTCCTGCCATTGTGTATTTACAAATCTCTGAAAGAAGGAAAAAAAACGCCAATATGCATGAGAAGTGGCCTCGTAACACAAAAAAAATCAGCCTTTAAAAAAAAAAGGTAACAAACCCAAAATCTACAAGTATCGTTTCATACTGAATCAATGATAGATTTTTTTTCTTTTTTTCTTTTTAAAAAGGAAAAGAGAAG
>NW_010408215.1:22848-27445 GCF_000710305.1 Buceros rhinoceros silvestris | reverse complement strand
GAAAAGAATGAACTCGGAGAAATGGAAAGAGAGAAGGTGCCATTGTCCCTTCTGAAGTTTTCCAAAGGCAGAGAGGAGCGAGGAAGAGCGCGACGCACAGACCCAGACGCCCGACTGAAATCCCCATCAATTTCTTCTCGGTAATTTCTCCCTCGTCTTTTCCCAGCGAGGAAGGACTTTTCCAAAATTAAATTAAAAAAAAAGAATTAAAAGGGGAAAAAAATTATTATTTCATTTTAAAACAATAAAAAAAAAGAGAGAGAGGAAGAAACCCCTCCCCAAAATCCTGGAGGGGCACGAGGTGGGAAAAAAATTGGGTTTGATTTCAAAGGGCAGAAAAAAAAAAAAAAGAAACCAAACCAAACCACAGAAAAAAAAAAAAAAGAAGCCAAACCAAACCAGACTTTTCTCTCGGAACACGTCATCGAGCAGGACTCTCCGGAGAGTGTGACGGTTAACTAGTGACGTAGTGTTTCGCCGACGGCTGGCCGTAGACCCTATAGAAATCCTGCCGCCCGTGCTGCTGGGATGCGTCAATCCATTCCCTCACGGCAAGTCCCGGGAGCGACTGGGGCACGGCGGGGGCAGGCGGCAGCGGGTGGGAGTACTCCTGCGAGGAGACCGTCCAGGGAAAGTGCCCCGACCGTGGGTAGGGCTGGTGCCCGCTGTGGTTGGACACGGAGGAACAGTAACAGTTATCCACGGAGCAGACGAGGATTTTGCGCCCGCCGTACTGGGAGAGCACGGACTGCTGAGATGACGTGGTGTTGGGGTAGTGAGATGGGTTGAAGACGGAGCCCGAGTGCACCGGCTGCGGGCCGCTGGGAAGTCCAACTATGTGCTGCGTGGAGCTACAAGGCACCATGGCTTGTGCAGACTGCCCCTCGCCAGCCGAAGCGCCCTGGCTCATGTACTGGCTCGCCACAGTCCCGGACGATGGCTCGAGGAAGCTGCCCTCGGGGAAGGCGGTGGAGTGCTTGCGCTTCTCCGCGCTGGAGTTGCTGACGGTGCAGGGGTACATGGGGATGCTCTGCAGGAAGGGGACGGGGGTGCTCAGAGGACCTGCGGAGGGGAACAGGAGAGGGGGACTGTGTCAAGCACAGTGTGGCCAGAGCTCCAGGGTGCTCTGGCCAGCGGTCTGCACCTGCAGCGAAGCCCCAAGACCCGTGCTCCAGCCCCGCACGAGCAGAGGGACCCCCCAGCCCGACTGCAGCAAGCTGGGCACACCGCCGTACAGGCGAGTTTGCAGGCTCCATTCCCGGACTTTGCTGGCAGGCTCAGAGCGGCCTCAAGCCCTGCTCTGCAAACATGGACAGGCTGAGCCTGTGCACAGCTTGTGACCGTGTCCTGTAACAGGATCAGAGCGGGACAGCCTGGGTGACAAACTCAAATCCCCCAAGGAGAGAGGAATGGGAAGCCTCTGCAGGACATGGTTTGCCCCCAGGCATGGGCTGGGGGCTGTGGGACCGCGTGGGTCCCTGGCTGTCCCTGACCACGTGCCTCCGCCCATCTCTCCACTGACCGCAGAGGGGTTCCCAGAGGTCTCTGCACCCCAACAGCTCTCCCCACCCTTTTGTACTGGGATCCACAGGCCACCCAGCTACGGATACAGCAGGAAATGAGGTCCTGTGCCCCACCCTGCCCCTCTCAGGCTTCACCCACCTTCCAGCAACTTCCTGAGCTGCTTCTCCTTCTTGGCGATCTCGTTCAGGAAGAGCTTGGAGTTGAGGTGGCCAATTTTGGGTGGGGGCAGGCTGCCACCTGTACAGTTCTGGGTCCTGTTGGGGGCCACGGGCAGAGAAGAGAGGTGTGAGGAACAAGGTGCACTCAGGGGAGGGTCAGACAGATCCTTCCCCCACACCCTCCTGGGGCCAAACCCCTTCCTCAGGGCAGCAGTGCAGTGAGCTGCAGGGAGCTGGCTTCTCTGATGGGCAGGCCCTTCCCTGCCCAGCCTTGCTGTGAACATCCCATGCCAGGGTGCGCTCCCACAGCCCCTGTGTCCCCCTGCATGGCCACCCTAGCTCACCTCAGCTCCCCGAGTGCTGGCTTTAACCCCCTGCCCTCCCTCTGCCCCAGCAGAGCTGGACTGAGTCGTGTGCCCCAAGCCATCTGGTCCCACCCTGGCTGGGGTGCTGGGTCCCAGCCCTGCTCCTCCACAAGCACACCACTATGTTCCCCCCAGTCCAAGGGGGACACTTCATTCCATGGCTGCAGGAGGGAACTTTTCATCCTCCCAGACAGTGAAACCGATGCCTCTCCCATGCCCTGCTCCTCCTCCAGACATCACGTTGCTGCTGCCCCTGCCACAGCCCCTCTCGCCCCGCAACACACCTGCCCCACCACACTTACCTGTCCATTAAGATTTTCACAGACTTGGTGTTCTAGGAGGGGAAGGAGAAGCTCTGATCAGTAAGGCCAGTCCCTACTTCAGCAGCCACCTCCCCCTTCAGTACCACCTTCTGTGGCCCCTCAGGAGGGGACAGGATGCTCAGGGGTGCTAAGCCCCCTCTCCCCCCAGCACGGGCTGCCCCATCTCCATCTGTGGCACCTCCTCATTTGAGGCCAACACTGAGCCTGCCCCGCTCCTCCTTGCCTTCTCCCACTGCTGAGTCCTCAGGAGACATCAGCTAGCCCTGTCAGCATCCCCAGCCCACTCCCCACCAAGCCCCACATCTCCCCAATGTCCCCACACAACCAGACCTCTCCACAGCCCCAGTTCCACCCCCAGCACGAGCAGCTTGTCTTACCTTCATGAAATTGATGTCCTCGGTTTTGTCAAACATGACCTGGACAGAGCTGAGGAGCTTCTTGGCCTCCTGCATGCGCTCATTGAGGTGGAGGACCTGGGCCGCGTTCTCATTGCAGAACTTGGCCTGGGCCTTGTCCAGGATCTCCATGGTCTTCCGCAAGTCCTCATCCAAGATTTGGTGCATCTTCTCGTACTGCAGGCGCACCTCGTCCTTTAGCTGGCTCACCTTCTCCTGGAGGAGAGGAGCAGGGTCAGGCACTCTGCACCTTCCAACCTCTGCCACGATGTCCCAGGACACCTGGGTCCTTTCCCCAGCAGGGGTGGGGGTGACCTGAAAGCTGCACCACAGCTCTCTTCTCCTGCAACACCCACACAGACCAAACCCTGATGTCAGCTGCCACCTGGGACTCCGATGTGCCAGAGACCCAACAGCAACACTGTGGAGGTTTGCTTGATCCAGCAGATCCCCTGCACCTACTTCCTGGGGTCTAGGTGAGGACTGCCTCGAGAGCTAATGCCAAGCAACAACCTGCCACACCACCAAGGCAGTGTGCTCCCCCGAAAAACCCTGCCCTTCCCATCTTCATCCCCATCCCCACGCCAGGCCAGGGACACATCATGCTCCAGAGCCCGCCCTTCCCTCCCCTCTCTGGGAGGCTGAGATATTTTAAGGATCATGAGCAGGTTTTGTTTTACCTGTGATCCAGCAAAACACTTGCTTGACTTTCTTCCACCTCCTGGGTATTTCAGAGGTTTATTCAGGGATCTCCCACCTCCAGACCCTCCCCTCCTGCTCAGGATGAAGCAGGTGACCCAGGGAGGGCTGTGCTGAGCTGAGGACAGGGTGGGCCATCTTTAGGGACAGCCTTGTTCCTCACCTCCCAACTCACCTCAGGACCCACGAGGCTGTAGGGCAGCCCCAAACACATTTACTCCTACAAAAGGGTGACTACCCAGACTGGAATGGAGACAGCAGCTCTGTCCATCCACTCCTCCCTTGCATGTCCCCCTTCCTCCCTGCCCACCTGCCCTTCTGCCCCAGGAACCTATCCCCATCACCTCATGGGGTGACAGCCCCCAGGGCTGGCCGCAGCAGGGTGAAGCACCAGTTACCTCGACCAGCCGCTTGTCCGATTCCAGCTTGTAGAGCTGCTCCTCGATGTCTTGCTCCCGCTCCTCCAGGCGGTCCTGCTGCTTCATCAGCATCTTCTGCAGAGACGGGAGAGAGGGGCACCCGTCAGAGCCCAGCAGCCATGCGCGCCAGGAAGCTTCAGTGCTGCCCACACTGGTTCTGCCCACGTGGTTTGGGAGGGACAGCGCTTTCTCCCAGTGGGCTGCTATTGCCAAGGTGAAAGCCCACGCGTGGCTGGTGACGGTGGAAACCCCGCTGTTTCAACAGTCCCGCAGAGGGGCTGTCTGTGCTGGGCTGCTTTATCAGCTGGGGACCTTGATTTGGGTCCTCTGGATGGGAGTGACCCCTCTGCAGCCCAGTCACTGAGGTTTGGTCAGAGCCATGCCCTGGGGACCCTGGGGGTGGTCACACAGAGCAGCTCATCTCCCACTATGGCAGCGGTGTTTCGAGGCCAATCATCCACTGCCAGCAGGCTCCTGTGAGACATGGCCACCCCCCGTGCAGCCCTGTACACCATGCCAAATCCTTTCTCCCTTCCCCGCCTCTGTGACAAGCCCCAGAGCCAGTGTAAGCATAATCAGGAGGGACAGAGAGAAGAGAAACAGGGCCTCCCCCCACCACTCTGCCAGCCCCCAGCGCCCTCTCCTTGGGGCTGGGGCTGGGCCATCAGCCTAATAACTGGGACAAACCCTTATCCCCAGCTACCAGCACAAGCG
>NW_010408215.1:22075-22697 GCF_000710305.1 Buceros rhinoceros silvestris | reverse complement strand
CTAGGAAGAACCCACTACCCATGCGAGAAGTGCTTGTTCCTGCAAGCAGGAGCAGGGCTTCCCAAAACAACCCTCAAAATCAACTCCAAATTTCCCCTCTCCGTGGTTATTTCAGGAAGAGCCACCCCAATGGCAGGGTGAGGAGAAGGGCTTCACCCAGCACAGAGACGCAGCATTGGAGACTCTCAACGATGGGGGAGAGATGGGAAGAAACCGGCAGCGAGGATGAATTTCGAGGGGATTATTGCTATTATAAACCACCGCTCGGGGATTTATAATCAAGTAATTAATTCCTGGACAAGGCAGGAGGGGGAGGGTGGCAGAGGCGCTGCTTAGGAATGCGAAGCCTCCTCCCTCCTGTTGTTTTTCTTAAGGTCTCGGGCACCTCCAGCCTCACTGGCTGCTACCACTAATAATAACGAGGAGCTAAAAAAACCCGGCTTCCCACTCGCAGCCGCACTCCACTCGCATGTCTGGTGCCCATGCGTGCCCACCCACCCCCACACATGCAGACGGGACACACGGACAGCACATCCACTCAAACAGGGTCCAAGGGGCAGCAGCAGCAACGCAGACCCCCAGGCAACGGGGGGATTACACCGGGACCTGCTCCCAAGCACCG
>NW_010408215.1:12700-21891 GCF_000710305.1 Buceros rhinoceros silvestris | reverse complement strand
GCACCAGCCCGACGCAGAGCACAGCGCACCCGGCTCTGGATCCTGCTCCGGCATCCGCAGGCTGGATTTCCCCACTGAAACTGCAGTCGACTGAGAGGGAAGCTGTGAGCTCCAGGGAAGGAGATGCCTTCCCGCGCCCCTGCTTGCAGGAGGCCAACTGAACCTGGGAGCAGGGGCAGGTCTTGCAGCACAGGCTGAGTTTCTTGCTCTCCAAGCTGGAGAGCCAAAAGACAGAGCGAGCGTTTGCACAGAGCCCTTCCCTACGCCTCCCTCCCTGCCGGCACAGACTCGCTGTCTCCACCGTGAGCAGCCAGACCCACCCCACACCAGCCCACCAGGAGAACGGCCCAGTCTGGGGGTGTCCCTGCCTGCCTCCCCTGAGCCGCCAGCTGGGGCAGGAATGGGGAAAAATGCAGGACAGGATCCAAGGCTCAAAGCTTGCCGGGTGCAAAAAGCCAAATCCCCATCCCGCCCCAGCGTATGCACCAGGTGTCCAACACAGAGCCACCCCGAGGCAGCCCCTGCTCTTTCCCCCACCGCCCTGATGCTACAGGAATGCTCTCACAGCCTGCCTCCCCTGAGCCGCCAGCTGGGGCAGGAATGGGGAAAAATGCAGGACAGGATCCAAGGCTCAAAGCTTGCCGGGTGCAAAAAGCCAAATCCCCATCCCGCCCCAGCGTATGCACCAGGTGTCCAACACAGAGCCACCCCGAGGCAGCCCCTGCTCTTTCCCCCACCGCCCTGATGCTACAGGAATGCTCTCACAGGCGAAAGCAGGGTTTCCCATTGCTGCCACCCTGCCAGCCTCACCGGTGTGAGGGACACCCGAGGGATGGACCCAACAGCCCCGGACATGCACGTACCATCGTCCCCTTCCCACCGCCCTGCAGCTGCCACAGCAGAGCTGCCAACCTTTGTGTTTTGTAACAAACCTCAGGGTGTTCTGTTCCTGGAATCACACAATTACATGAAATCACAAGTACATATATAAATATACATAACTAACTTTTTAAATATGTAAAATAATTTCATTCCTCACAGCTGGAATAAGTGACCAAAATTAACCTAAAGCCACAGAAATCAGAGAGAATACAGGTCACGCGGCATTTTCTTTAAATCTCACATTTGAGCCACTCTCTTGATTTTAGGGCAATTTAAAAACCGTACATGCCTGGGATGGCAGTGGAATGGGAGGGCTCTTCAGCCACGGCAACTGAAACCTTAACACAACACACGGGTATGAACTACCCCTCTGGCACCGAGGGGCAAAATCTCATTGTCTCTGCAGCACAGGCTGAGTTACTTTGGTATTTGAAAGGAAAATGTATCCCTTCCCCTTCCATCCCCTCCCAAATCTGGTATTTCTGAAGTCATGAACTCCTCCTCCTCCAGGATCAGAATTTCTCAGGGTAATTTCTCATATTTCATGCATGACCTTGATGCTGGGATTACTGCAGCTCCCTCCATCCAGGCGCCCTTCCCGGGCTCTGAGCAACTCCATGATCTCAGTTTGTCTTTTCTGAGACATGCGGACAGTTTGCAAAACAGCCTCCAAAAATGCTCTGTATTTCAACACCAGCTGAGAGTGAACTCATCTAATTAATTAATAACTTAATCTGCAGTCAGGGTATGTGGCTGGTTCACCCCGACCTCTCAGGACCCAGTGTGATGGGGCTAGTTGCTGGACACCAGTTTATTCCGCTGGAGTTGCAAGTAAACTCCCCCCTCCTCACGAAAAAAAAATAAAGGGGTGTGAAAAAAAGGCTGAGCCATAAGAGGAGATTAGTGGGGCTCTCTGCAAACGTGCCGTGGGCATCAACCCCCCGGGAGCAGGGCTGCTGAAGGTGGAAGGAGAAACGAGCAGAGGTTATTCCTTGCTCGCTGACCAGGAGTCCCACCACTGCTGGAGCAGGGTGAATCCTGTGCAGCATCTCTGGCACTGGGAGGGAAATGCTGGTTGGAGGGCCATCTTTGTGGGAAGCAAAACAGTGCTGCAAGGTCTCATTCCAGGAGGACATGCCCAGCTGGTCGCCATGGGAGCGTGCAAGGGAAAGGCTTGCTGACCATCGCTGTGTGCCCAGCGCTTGATGGGAGGAAACATGCACCAGAGAAAAACCACCCTCATCCTGCATACCCCTTACTGCACCTCCTGGTCCGTCCCCCCAAAGCTGCATGCAGACAGCTCTCCAGTGGCCCCAGCTCCCAGTGGCCGCTGCAGCACTGGACACATCCACTCTCCAGGCAGGGGACAGGGTGATGTTTGTTGGGGACAAGGCTGCCCCAACAGAGCAGAACTTCCTTGAGATTAAATGCCTGCAGCCGTGAGACAGAAGGATGGTAATAAAGAGTTTAAAGGATGATACAGGGCATCTGGGCTCCCCACCGGAGAGTCATCACATGGCTGCAGCATCACAAGCGTTGTGTGCAAAGGAGGGCACCGAGGGCGGGGGGGGAAAGGACCTCACGCCCACCCGAGACCTTCCATGCAAGGAGAAATCTGTAGTCAAGATGTCTCCCTGGCTTGTCTCAGGCAGAGGACAGTCGTGAGACTAGCCTAAGGACAGGGCTAAGTCTGCAGTCACTGCTGAGCCCAGGACAACAGTGAATTAAGCCCCTCCCTACCTGGATCCCAGTGCTCCTCTCATCCCTGCTTTGAAGACTCGAGCAGCCCATGTTCCTGGGGCTGGCACTGAGACCCCAAAATCCCACAATAGGCTCCAAGGTTTCGCCTGCTCTGAGGATGACCAGGGTCCTTGTGTGCTTTCCGGGAGAGAGGTGTGGCGCCCCTTCGCTGGGGGCTCAAGCGCTCACCAGCCCCTGACTGACTCACAGCAGGATCAGGAAGGAGCCTGGCAAACATATCAAAGCCAGAAACATATCCCACAATACACCGAGCAGCTCTGGTTTTAAACGAGAGTTGGACCAGTGAAAGCCGTGCTTTCCTTCTGAAAGGAAGCCCACGCGGCTTCTCTGATGTCTCATAAGCACTGTACATCCTTCAAGGATGTTCCCCAGCAAGAACAACCGCAACCCTGTACTGCGACCTGCGGGATACTTGCAGGATGCGAATTCCCAACCAACTGGGCTGAAACCAGCCACAGGTTTGGAGGGTACTACAGGAGGGCAGGTGGACAAGCCACAAGAGGGCACAGCCCTGGTTCCTGTAGGAAACCGGGGGAGCAGAAGCCAGACTGCCCAAAGAGTGCCTTTAACTGCAGCTGGACAGCTGGCCCAGGACAGGCACGCCTGCTTCTCTGTCTCCCTTCTTCCTTCTTCTCTGCGCCCGGGCCTTCCTCTCGACGCCAAATCCCAGCCACCGAGTGAATAAGGACATTGTCTGCAGCCACCGGAAAGCCAGAACGGAGGGAGCAGCTCGGATCATGAGGGGGAGGAAGAGTGAGGAGGAGGAAGAGGAGGGTGGAACTGGAGTGAGGAAGCTGTGAAGGGCAGATGCCTATTGCGGGAAAAGATCCAGACACCTGCAGCTCAGCCCAGGGACTGGGATCAAGGGCCCCCATTGAGACCTGCGTCCCAGCACGTTGCTAGAGACGGGCCTGAAGTCACAGTGCTGAATTTTAATGCACCGAGAGCCCTGGACTGAGGAGACAAGCACAACCTTTCGCCTCCCCACACCTCTCACTCGCAAGCTTCCCGCTCCCAGTCCTGTTCCACTGTCAGCTGGCCAGTTTTCTAAGAAAAACTCCTGAGGAGCTATTCTCATTCCTCCTGAAAGCAATCCCCCACCTGCCAACACAGCAGCACCTTATCCATGGCACCCCAGTGCCCCCGCAAAACAGGATCTCAAACCAGAAGATCCTGCGCTGCTCCATGCCAAGGCAACCAGACCCTGCAGCTCAAACTCCCTGGAGGATCCCTCCCACCCCACCCTCCTCGGTCTCCTGCTGACCAAACCCAGGCAAAAGCAGCTTTTTGAAACTCCCCAATGCACTCGTGGGAAGCTGATCTGCGTACAAGGACAGGAAGGAAATGTTTTCTGGTTGGGGTTTCATCTTGCAGACATTTACAGTAAGCACCAGGCAGGAGGGGAGGTCTCTGGCCAGAGCAGGAGGCCTCACCTCCCCTGGCCAGCCCAGAGCACACACAGGGTGCTCTGGGTTTGGCTTTTCTCACGGTGCTTCCTGGGCTGGTTTATCCCTGGCAGAAGAAGGAAGAGGGGAGGGGAATGGCCTCTGGGATATTAATAGCTGCCCTTGCTCGGATGAGATGGGAGCAGCATCCACACAGTGCATGGGCATCAGAGACCCCCTTGCTAGCATCAAGGGACCCTCTGAGCACTGAGAGAGCTGGCACCTCACTGAAAAGGGCAGGAGGCCAAGTATACAGCGGCAGTGTGGGGGAACAGGATGCAGGGTGCCTCTCGCAAGAGCAGCTCTCCACCCTGTTCTCAAGCCGGGGCGGGTGGAGATGCCTCCTGCCTGCCCCCATCTCCCTGCGAGATGCTGCCTTTCCGGGCCTTTCGCAGCACACGGGCCAGGAGAAACCATCAGGCTAAACCCCATGGCCTTTCTCCACCAGCTGCCCCAGAGGCAAAGCCCCATGTCCCATCTCTGGCACCCACCCCAGCACCAGGCTGGCACAAAGCAGCTGTGTGCTCCCCCGTGCCATGACTCATGTCTGCTCGGCAGTATGCAGGTCAGCCCCCATCCCCACAGCACCCCAGGATGGCAGACCATGCTCCTCTGCAAAACCTTGTACCAGCAGACCCTGCACCACTGCAGGGCTGTGCCGGTGCCCGCAGCCCAGGACAGCTCTTCCCCTTGTTTAGACCCCGCAGAAAGGAAGAACTCATTAGTAAAGGAAAAATACGAGGCATTGTGTCGCATGGGGCCAGCAGCGGGCTTTCTGGGGGCCAGGAAATGGGAACCTATTCTCCATCTGAAAGTGACCTTCAAAAGGACCTTGAGGCTGTTAATGCTCCTCCGCGCGCCTCTGCATCCCCCCCTGCTCCCTGGTGCCATGGGGGTTCCTTGTGGCTGTTCGTCTTGCACAAATGGGGGAAGGAGGCTGGGGCTTTACCCACGGGTTTTGGACCCCCACCTCAAGCCATGGGCTGGCTGCCACTGCTGTCAGTATCCTCTGGGTAAGAATGAAGATCTTCTTTGAGGGGAACAGGTAGGTAAGGGACATTAAGGAGCAAGGAGATGAGGCTGGCAGCTGCCCTACAAATCCTAGAGGCAGAAGCCTTCCTGATATGGAATGCCCAGCATAGGCAATGTGCCCCTCAAAACAGAGGGGCAAGCCAAAGCCACTTTTGCAGCACGTTGGATGGTAGGAGCAAGGCTGTGCTGGTCATGGGCCAGTGTTGGACAAGCTGCCCCTGTGCAAAGTGCAGCAAGAGGCAGTGAAAGCAGGACGAACCATCTTTGCTAGACCTGGGACTCGCTCACACCATGGGAGGAGAGGAAGAAAGGAGCTGGAAACACACCAGGAAGATGAATTTGGGGACAGTGGTGCTGGTTTGCATGCCAACTGTGCAGCCAGGTGAGTCCAGACTGATGCTGCTGGCTCCACAGGACAAAGATGAGACTTGCTGATGTTCGGGTCTGCCAGGAGAGACAGCATCCGGCTGGGAAAAATGTGCTCCTGTGCTGCATCCCTGCAGTGCAGGGAGAGCAGATGCTTTCGGGTGGTGCAGGAGCAAATCGGAGAGACCAGCTCTGAGAGCTGCCAGGGCTACGGCTGCAGGCACGATCAAGCCCTCAGGGCAGTGAGGAGTTCAAAAAATCTTTTTTCTCTCTGCTGGGAAGGGAAGGAGAGGAGATCCCCACCCAGGCCCGAGTGCGGATGCTGGCCAGCAGCCCTCCCCAGCCAGCTTTCGGGAGGGAGGTCCCTTTCGGGAGCAAGGAGAGCACAGAGAAGACACAGGGCCACAGAGCTCAGCTCTGTGCTTATGAAACACAAGGTTCACATCTTCACCTCCATCAGGGATGTGAGGGAGAAGCTATTTTATCCCCCTCTTTTGCTTTTTAGGAGAAAAAAGTCCTGGTTTGGGGCTACTCACAAACGAGTGCCAAAATTCACCCTGCTGCTGAGCCGTCGCCAGCACGAGGCTCTGGCTGCAGGCCCTGGCACAAGCCTGCCCTGCCAGCGTGACCCAGCACCAAACACTGTTTGAGCAACCAGTTCTGGAGCACCGGCACCGGGGCATTGCAGAGGCACTGCGGGAAAGCACAAGGGTTTGCGACATCCCAGAAAGTTTCAGACACCCAGACCCAAGCGCTTTGAGCAATCGTTGCCAGACACTTGGGACGTCAGACTGACACCAACACCTGGAGCACATCTGGCCCCAATGACCAACATCGCCTTGCGCTTCCTCCTCACCACACCAGAAAATAAAATCTGGGCCCTGCAGCTACACTGACTGGGATTCGCAAGATTTTACACTTTTTCAGAGCCTAAGAGGTCGTGTGAGAAGTCTTGCCCCTTCTGCCTTCAGCGCACTCTGAGCTTATGGTGTCTTAAATGTTTCAATCAATTTACGTGTATGTTACAGAGAGCCTAACCTCCTTTTCTCCTTCTTCTGTCTCTATTTTTATATATCTGCCCCTTCCCGACCACGGATCCAACTGAAAAATTAATTCAGTAAAAAAAAAAAAAGTCTCTTTTGGCTGGATCATCTCCCCAAACTGGCTCTCGTGAGCACTCTGCCAGCTCCAGTGGTGTCAGTCCGGGCAGGTATGGGAAGTTGTTCAGTGATGGAACTCGCATCAAATCACAAAATCCTGCTGCTTACACAAGACCTGATGCTCTGACATAACATCTGTGAGTCGCTCCTTCCATAACCCCCCCTGAAAAAATAAACAGGCTTTGGCAGCACCCCCAATCCTGCCTCGATCTGCTGTTGTCCCAACCTTGTCCAACTCCGTGGAATCCCAAGATCTTCTCAATGCACTACAATCTCAGGGTCTCAGCCAGTTGTCCCAAACCGTGGCTGGTGGGATACCTTGCCTTCCAAAGCAGCCATCCTGCAAAGACCCACTCCCATCGCTTGGAACAAACCTACCCCCATCTGCAGCCCCTACAAAACTGAGAAACTATCACTCCCTCTTCCAAATAAACATCTTGGATTCAAGATCCAGCTGGCCTGTGTGATCTCAGAGCTTTCTCCCTGCAGGGGTGAAACACAGCCAGCCACTTCCACCCTTCCTCCCTCTGCAGGTTGAGCTGCCTTTCCCCTGCCCAAAGACCTCCAGTCCACACCCACCATGGCTCAGCCCTGCCATGGGAAGACCTGAGCTCTGAACAACAGCCCCTTCAGCTTCCTGCACTCCTAATTTCTAATTTCTGCTCTGAAAGGAGCTCAGCCTGAGGATCTGGATGCGCAAGCAGGTTTTGGGGGGAACCCAGATACCACCGAGGAGCAGAGCAGCCACAGCCACACCCACAAGCAAGCACACGTCCCAGCCACTGGACCACCAATATGAGCAAAGGCAACAACCTGCAGCCACGTGCCCTGTCAGTATCTGATTTGGTGATCCAGAGATGAGGGGTCTGGCTGCGCAAGTGGCACAAAGCCTCTCTCCAGGCTCAGGCAGCACTAGAAAGAAAACCCTGCTTTGATTTAAAGGCCATGATTTTATTTTTTTCCCTCCCAACTGATCTAGTTAAACTTCCAACTGCCCAAGGCTATTTTAATTTGTACGGGTAAGTTAAATCAACACAAACAAGGGCAGAACAGGTTTTTATGCACCTCTATTACTGGTTTGCACCAACTAGAGTGCAGCTAGATTTCTCCAGGCAGCCTTTTTTTTTTTTTTCTTTTTTTTAGTAAAGATAAGGGGGGACTTTTTTCTGCACCTCCAACTGACAAATGGAGCCTGAAAGCGAGTTGGGAGTCAAAGCCTTGCAGAAAGTCAAGGTGACTTATGCACCAATAGGCTGCATTCAAAGAGCTTTGTAAAAATGCAGATCAACTAACAAGATTTATAAAACCCGTTAGGGGCTTAGAGCCCGCTTAATTCTCAAAGGTGCCAAGGAAAGTGTCTGACTCACAGAGGGATGGATGGCTTTTACAGAGGTGGCTATCTCAACCTTTCAGTTGCTTCAAGGAAAGGGGACTCAATTTCTCTTGGAAACGAGGTTTTAATATGCCAAGATGTTTACTCAGAGCCTTGGCTCCTCCATCACTTACTTTAAAGAAAAAGAAACCAAGTTCTGCTGCTGCAGACAACTGTTACAAACATCTACCCAAAGCCACAGCAGAATCTGCTGCTTCAGCTCGCCAGCGCCAGACACCACCCAGAGGAGTATGAGACTCAAACGGACTCAGCACACAAGCTGGAAAACATAAAGAGAAGGGGGGGAAAGGAAATAAAACCAAGAGGACTTTGCTCTTCTACAGCTCCCCAATGCCCGGCATTTTGCAGGCTGGAAGCAGCCCTGTCAGCACCTGTGGGCGGCCCAGTCGACATACCGTGAGCCCATCGAGTCCTCCGCACCCAAGAGGGGACCAGCCACGACTGTGACCACGACATGCTGAACGCCGAGGACCCCTCAGCTGTCTCCCCACTAGGTTTTCTCTCTCCCCCTTTTTCTTCATGAGGCGACTGTTGAGAATCTGAAAGCCCGGATTATAATCTTTATGAATCCCATAGTTAGATCGCGCTGAACAGCAGCCCAGCAATACCAGATGTTCAAACAAAGCTGCCAACCGACAGCTGTCTGCAGCTTGCAGCGTGTTTTTACTTTAAAATGCAAAATGATACCAATCTATATTAAAAGAGAGACGTTCGGAGCCTTGTGATAGCAGCTGAAGCCACGGATATTACTCTTTCACTCAGGGTGTGGCGGCAGAAGGAAATATCTCAGAAACTACTGCTTAAGCCGCCCTCCCGCCCCCCCCAAATCCTGGCCCCTTTCCTAATGGGAAAGAGACTCACGTTACTGCCTGAGTGCCGTGAATGTACCAGTGCGTGTCCAAACACGCCAGCAAAAAGAAAAATGCAGCATGAACAAACACTGTCTAACGAAGGATGCCAGAACGAATCTGGGCGCTGCACAGCCCGCACCTGGCTCTCAGCAGCGTGGGGAGGACAAAACAATGCACAGGAGGACAGAGGGAGGCAGCCCTGGGGTGAAGGGTGCAGCAGTGCCTCCCCTCCTGTGCTGGTGACCAAACTAGGGATGCAAAGGTCCCTTCTTGTAGCAGAGCACTGGCGGTGGCAGAACAC
>NW_010408215.1:11167-12577 GCF_000710305.1 Buceros rhinoceros silvestris | reverse complement strand
GTGGCAGAACCAAGGGATGGAGAGGCATCTTCCAGTGCTCCTGCCCAGCATCCCACCTCAGGTTTTACCATGTCCTTCCAAAACTCACATGGATGCTCGTGCCAGCACCGGCCCCACCAGGGCAACTCTGCTGGGACCTCCTCTGCGACTTGATGTGCTGCAGGTTTTGAACTTCAACTTTGTACCTTTATTTGTTAGGCTGGCTGGGACCAGGCACAAATCCCTGCACCCTGCAACCTTCTCCACACACCAGCGGCTGAGAAAGGCAAGAGCTGGAGCTCAGCCTTGCTCTCTGCTCTTCCTCTCTCTGGAAACGCAAGCCACCTGCACCCACCATCATTTGGGGGTGGCAAGTCCTGAACGTGCTGGGCACAGCACAGTTCTTCTGGCTTGCAAGAATCGCACGAAGAGGGCTCTGACTTAGTCAGACGTGACGTTCCAAATTCCCCACCAGCCACGATCACAGGAAATCTTTGGGACCGGTCCCAAGCCTGTCTCATTGTGCTCCGAGCAGCAACAGCATGAATGAATCACGCTTCTCAACGTGACACCCAGCTCCCAGCAACGTACTCAGGACTAAAATATTTACATTGCAAATGAGTAAGAATAGGACCAGATCCCCTCCCCAGCTTGGTGACATAAAAAGGCCAACCTGGTCTTGCATTGAGCAAGGGGGTGGCAGGAGGTTAAGAAAGCGGAAGACAGATACCAGCCCTGTGTCTCGCAGTCCGGCTCTGCCCAGCAATGCCGAACCAGAGCCCTCCTCTGTGGCAGCAAAACCCCCACAACAGCGAGCACTGAAACTACGATCCCCGTGGTCTCACGCTCCCGCCGGAGCTCAGCAGCCAGGCGACACACGAGGGAGCATGCTGGGACCTGTAGTTTTCAGCCAGCCAGCTGCAAAATGCCATCCGCCTGTGAACACATCTCGAATTAAAGAGATGTGAGGCCCCCAAGCTCCTGGCAAGGTGCCAGCTACAGCTTCTTGTTGGCAGGCACTTGGCCAATTCCCATGTGTTGCGTTAGCCCCTTTCCAAGAAGCAGCCAAGAGCCCACACCTCGCAAACCCCCTCGCAGCCGAGCTGCGCCCTGCCCTTGCCAAAGTGAGGTGTCTGCATGGAGAGCGAGATGCTCCCGGAGCTTGGGTGCAGCCCTGGGCCCCAGGAGCTGTCAGCCCTGCTGTTGCCTTGCTGAGAGTCCCTCCACTTCTGCCCTGTGGCCACTGAGCCGCTGACTCCAGAGAAAGACCCCACAGCCAGCACTGCCCAAACGTCAGCTATATAGAGCCCAACACTGATCCCTACAGGGGTCAAATAAAGGTGCCACCAAAGCAATCAAAATCACAGGCAGCAAGAAGCAATGCACCAGCTTTCAGGCAGAGCAGCATAAGTGGGCAAAGCTCTGCTGAAC
>NW_010408215.1:9981-11088 GCF_000710305.1 Buceros rhinoceros silvestris | reverse complement strand
GCTGAACCATCATGCTGATGGGGCTGGGAGCAAACACTGCCCTGCAGCACCACAGCCAGGCATGCAGCCTCCCGGAGTGCTGCCATCCACAAGGCCAGGACCATATGTCACCCCTTGGGGAGCATGGCACCCCTCAGGGAGCGGAGCACCCCTCTCCCTGCTCAGCTCACTCTCCCTGCTGTGGAGGAAATCGTGGTGCATGGCTGATGTCAGGAGGCATCACTTCACACAAAGGCCAGGCTTCCTGGTGGGGAAAGGGTGGGGGAGTAGGGAGGAAGGGGAAGAGAAGCCCGGGGCAAAGGCAGCCAGCACCTCCAGCTCCCCATGCTCACACACGAGGGGCAGCGGCAGGAGACCCTGTGCTCGGGAAATAGAGACAAAATCCTATTTCCCAGCGCCTTTCCCAGGAGCCCCAGCATGGCTCTGCCACACAGAGATGCAATGGATCACCTATCCCTTTAAGCATGCACAGAAAAAAGGGATTCAAGTTTATTATAATTTGCTCCTGCAAACAAATGAAATCCACCTTATCCACCTCAGCCAGACTGTGGCTGCTGCTGACCAGGAGAAGCAGGCTGCAGCCAAGTGAGGGGCACAGCCCCCTGCCCAGCACCCACCCAGGAGAAAGACCACCTCTGTGACAAGCTTAAAATGCCAGCACCCCAAATTGGGCACAACTGTGCGCCCCACCTGACTTGTCTCCTGCCCACGGGTGGCTAAATGCTTGTGGCCCCCATCAATTGATAAATACAGGTAAAACCAGTATACTCAAGACAAAGCCAAGAGTCATCTGCAGCCCTCATTTCCCAAACTCCTCTCCTCAATGCACTCCCCAAAACCAAGCATCTTCACAACACACAGCTCATCGTGGTACTCATGGCTTCGCCGTGACCTCCTGCATTGGCCTCTCCTCCCCTCCTCTGCCTCCCAGAGCCTCAGCTCATCACCCCACAGCAAAAGCAGCTGGCAGCCAGCACCAGGCTGCGTTGCTTTTGTCTTCACCTCAGCCACTCTCCCAAGGGCAGGAGTGCTCTGGACCAGCTGCACGGGGACCAGTGAAGAGGCCCATAAGGGACCTGCGGGATATGGTTGATGTTGATTGATGGG
>NW_010408215.1:7633-9843 GCF_000710305.1 Buceros rhinoceros silvestris | reverse complement strand
GGGGAGCCTGGGAAGGTGGGTTTTGGATGTGGGCACCACCAGGGAATAACCATAAAGGAGCAAACCCCGCCGTTCTCCTTCAATGTGCTGACTTCTGCTCCTAGGAACAGGCCTGTCATCGGTTTTTAATCTCGCCCGATTATGGGCCAGCCTTTGACATTATTGATCTCAGGCCCCTAAAGTATCATTTATCTTCCAGGTTTGACTTGGTGATCAGAACTCAACAGCTCAGACTCCAGCGGGCTCCATCCTCCTGGGGAGCCAGGGGAACTGCTCTGCTCCACTCTGGTCCCACCGATTCATGTCAGCCACATTCGGGGTTCAGTTCCCATCCCCAGATGAGGCAGCTTTCACCAGATGCCCTCTCCCCACCTTGCATTTCATCTCCTGACTCAAAAATCCAGCTTCTCAGGTCTCCAGCAGACCAGCAGTGCTTTATCAAGCCTGGCAGTCCAAGGTGCCTCCAGTGTCCGCTGCTTCCCCCTTTCAGTTTCATTACTCTCTTTTAAAGAGGATGCAGCGGAGGCACGAAGATCACAGGATGTGTCGAGAGCCATGCAAGGATCAGGGGGGCAGCGCCAGTGCACCGGGTATGACCAGACAAGCCATTTCTAGCCATGATCGCGCTGCCATTTTCTAGAGCAGGACCAACAACAGCAGCTCTTCATCCCCTGGAGAGCTTGCACCCACAAAGAAACCTGGCTGCTGGCTCAGCTCTGTGGTGGCTTCTCCTTACCTGCCCACTAGCACAGCGGTGCCTCAGGGCCAGCTCGCCACTTCTGCTTGACCTTCAGAATGTTAACGCCTGCTCCCTCCACCCAGCAGAACAAGCACCACGGATGCAAAACAGTCGGCAGGGCCAGGATTCAGGATGCCTGCAATCACCACCCCATGGATGGGACACAGTTGCTGCCCCACGGATTCCCACTCCGTTGGTTTCCTCCATCTTCCATCCAGGCTGAAAGATGTTCCCAGACTCCACCTTTTGCGAAGCACAAGGTTTTCCTCAGTGTCTGTGTCTACAGTTACTGGGAGCAGTGTGAAAGTTACCTTCTCGGATGCCTCCTGTCTCTCTCCCTCTCCTGCAAAGCTGGGCCTTGCGTGCATATTGGGAAGGAGGAATGTTTCCTGAGGAACACTCCCGTGGGAAGTTTTAACACTGGGTAAAGGAAGGTTCAGCTTTTGCTCGTCGCCTTGGTATTGTTTATCAGATTGTTACAAAAGCACTTGCATAAATGCAGATTAGCACCATGTGTGTTCATAGATGATAGCAGCAGCCAGGAGCCAGCCTTGGGGAGGAAGCCCCTGGGTGAGGGCAGCTGTAGGGTCTGTGTTTGGCAAGGTACTACCACCAGCAAAGAAAGCCTGAGTTTCCAGGATTACTTGCCCATGTAGCCCAGACTTCCTGCAGGTCCCTCGACTGCCACTTACTTCTATTTTAAGGTAACACCCTGACTTCCCTATCCAGAAGGTTGTTACAGAGCTTAAACTGACCCTTTTCTCCTCTGTTGTAAGCAAAATGCTACAAAAACCTTGGCTGGAGGACAGGCTATGGTTTTACCTGCTGGATTCACACCCCTGGGAGATACGCTGGGCAAGGAGTGGTCTCCACATGACACACAAGGCATTACCTTCCAATCCCATGCATGGGTGCCCTGTTGTGCAGAATGCCAGCAAGGCAGAGGCAGGAAAACAACCCCCAAACGCGCTCCCATTTCCTTGTAGGGGGCAGATCCCATCCCCTAAACCAAAACACCTCCTACCCAAACAGGGCTCCTAGGCCTCAGCTGTCCAGCCACAACAGTGCTGCTGAGGCAGAGGAGCTGCAGTGATTCCCTCCTGGATCAGCCATCCCCATCTAAGGGGCTAACGAAATACCCAAAGGAAAGGGGAGCACGGAACCGCCCCCCCCCATCCCCAAAGGGTCTGCGAGGGGGACAGAGACCTCACAGCACATTTATTCCGCTCCATCCATTTGAGAGGCGCGCTTCAAGGGGCTTTTTGCCATCAGAGGCGGGTGCACCAGGACAGGAGGAGAACAAAGGGAGGCACCAGCACCCCCAGCCCTTTGTCTCAGCACAGAGGAGTTCACCTGCAGGGAAAACCAGCTCCCACCACAGAGCCGGCAGCTCCACACAGATTTGGATGGGGAGAGGGATGCAGCCCCCCACCCCCACCCCACTAGCAAGAGGATAATGAGAAGGACACGA
>NW_010408215.1:2914-7424 GCF_000710305.1 Buceros rhinoceros silvestris | reverse complement strand
AACCAGCAATAAAAACCATTGCCATGAAAATATCAACCCGCCCCCCCTGCACCATCGATCTGTGTCTGCGTGTGGCCTAGCACCAAACCCCAGAGCTCAGCTCCACTGACCAGGAGCAACTAGGAGGGAAGGAGGTGGGAGACTAGTTTCCAGGGGACAGGGTTTTAAAGCCACACAATAACTGGCTCAAATGAGGGTCTGGATTAAGCTGTTGTACTGCAAGGGAAAACACTGCCTCCATTAGGATATGAGGGACTTTCCTTCCCCTTTCTCCAAAGCTCCAGCTCTAGGATGAAGCTTCCAGGTCACCCCAGCAGGGAGAGGAGAACCGGGTGATGCTGAGCAAATGGGGGATCCCACACAGCAAGAGATGGGTGGAGAGAGGAAAGGGCAGATCAGCCCCCACCCCCCCGAGCCCTGTACCATACAGTCAGCTGGTCTGACAGCATTTACTCATATTTCAGAGAGACACAGCCATCCGGAACGTCACTCCCTGCCAACTGCCTCATCTGGAGCCCTCCGCAGCTCAGCTCTTCCCAGGCTGCACTGAAGACAGCCCCCCCAGAGCATTCTCACACCAAGGCATTGAGAATGACAGGTAGGGGTACACAAGAAACAGATAAACTGATTCATGTTTAATTTTTTTTTTTTTACATCATCCCAGCAAACGGATGATTTTGAGTGTGTGTAACGTAGACAGCACCGCTGCAGAGTGGCAGGGTGCTGCTCTGTGCTGGGAACTTTGCTCACGTTACCATCGCAGGTGAATCACAAGACAGAAGGGAGACAACCACGATGCCCTGTCAAGAACGGGCTGAAGCTGTCGTTACCAGAAAGGATTCAGGACTGGGAACCTCTTCCCTGAGTCCATCCGGGGGGCACATGTAAAAACTGTCATGTGCAGCCAGAGTCTCACACCTGTCATTAATATCCCTTCCTCCATATTTGGGACTGGGCACCTCTTCCTCCCATTCCCAAACATGCTGGCTGCAACTCTCCTGGGTAAAGGAGGGGTGGCTGCCTCTACCAGTCCTTCTTCCTTAGAGGAAAGAGAAGGGCAGGACATTCCTGGTCCTACACATCCCACACCTCCCCATGGGTCCCCCAGCATCTGCCCCACCTTCTCTACCTGTGAACAGAGGTTCATTGCAGAAAACTGGCCACCACTGCAAGCAAGCTCAGCAGCTCTGACTCCTCCGAACCAGCCCCCTTACTCCAACCAAACCAGCATCTCCTGAGCCTACAGGCTGCTGATAAAAGCAGAAAGTTGACAAAGTCACCAGAACCTAGCCCAGATCCATAGCTTTTATTATTATTATTTTTCAGAAGAAAAAAAAAAAGCCAGGCCAAACCAGATTCTGCCCTGGAGCCTGCATGGCAAAGCAGAATCGAGCTCCAAGTGTTTATTTATAAATCCGTACATACATGTACATTTGAATTCTGACAGAATTAATTCTGGCATCCAGCTAATTCAAAGCATTCCTCCCCCATCACACTACTGTGGCAGGCCAGCCCAGCACAGAAGCTGATTATAAAATGCTGCACTAGCCAGGCATTTCTGCAAAGGCTTGTGCTATTGAGCATTCAGTCTTTCCTTGCTTGGCTATTTCATTGTTTCGGTGTCGATCCCTCCTCTCTTGCCCTGTGTTTCCTGGTTACTTTTGTCCCTGCTCTGGAAGCACTGCTGCTCGCGTCCCATTTCAGTGTCAGATTGAAAAAAAAAAACCAAAACAATCACATGAAATTAAAAGAGAAGAAAAGAAGAAATTACCACCGTGTACTGAGATTTCCAGTAAACAGATAGGTAACGAGCAAAAAATAGGCCAATATGCTGCAAGGCAAGCTGCAGACTGATCTGGGGATAGAAAACCCGCTGCCTCCCTCCAAAGCACAGCTAAGAAATCCCTGTGTGGTCACACGCTGTCCTCTGGAGCAGAGAGGAGAGAGGTCAGGGCAGCCAGCACTGTAAGAACCTCTTTATTCTTGGGCAGTTGCACGAATCTGATCGCTTGTGCCCTTTGTGAGACATGGAAATCTGCCTTCTCCTCCCACACCCTTCTGCTCCCCCCTCTCAGATGGGGACAGAGGCAACTCCTCAGCTCCAGAGGCAAAGACCAGAGCAGTGGAGAGGCCATGGACTCCCTCCAGCAGGACCAGGCTTGGCCAAGCACACAGGAGAACCCAAGGACAGTGCTTTGCTGGAGCAAAGGGAGGGGAGGATAAGAGAAGGATGGTCCTGGGGCTCACCCGGGCTCCCACGTGCAAGGCACGAGGCTGAGGGGTGGAGGAAAGTCCCAGGTGTCACACTGCAGCCCACGTCTTTCCTACTTCTCCCTCTCCACCACGTTCACAGGCTCAAGGAGAGAGGCATGCTGCACAGCTCCTTGTCAGCTTACATAAATATCACAGGTTGGATTTATACTGAACGAGGGTCTGGTCTAAGTTTATTACACCCTCATCACTGGCCAAAGCTGGGCTTATACCTTCTGGTTCAGAGACCAGGCCAGGACCCCCCTGTCTCAGGGGCTTATTTAAAGCTGCTGCTGAAGGACAGCTTCAAGGCAGAAAGCTCTCTGGCCAGGACTGTCCGGCATGGGTGAGCAAGGCTGTGCCTAGACATCCCCACCCGCAACGCACCCCAGGCTGCAGGAGTAAGCCTGAGCTACAGTTTTTTGCTGTTCCTTGCAAAGCAGCTCAAAGACCTCCTCCTCCCACCTCACTCTTCACCAGCACCCATTCGCGTAGCATTGTCCCCCACAGGAAGAGAGCATTCTCCACCGCAGCCCCTACCCTACCCCTTTCCAAAGCTGTCTGCTCCAGGCAAGCCTCCTCCTTCCCACCCAAACCCACCAGGCTGCCTCGCTGCATTCTGTCTCTGCCAACTCTTCTCAGATTGACTCTACACAGAAGACTTGCAGCTGACAACCTGATGGGCTAAGGGCAAGGAAAACGCTCAAGCCTAACAGGAAAGCAGTGGGGAAAAGCTCTCAATCCAAACCACAGGAAGGCAGGAGACTGTCCAAGTTCAGCCGAAGATCTGGGACCACCAAGATACCACTGCCACTTGGCCAGTAAACCCCAAGGATTCCTCAAGAGGGTGGCTCAGCCCCCCTGAGCCCTCTCCAGGACAGCACAGGCTGCTATCGGTTGATCTGAAATCCCCTGCTGCCCCTGACAACACAGCGCTGCAAAGCCCGACAGATCGATGGTGGTGAACAGCACAGAGCGAGGCTAGGTGGGTGCTGGGATTTCTGCAACTGCCCAAGGCCCAAGAAGTCATTATTCATCACTGCAGCTTGACCAACTGACAGCATCCCAGGGCACAACAATCAGTCACATTTAGGAGCCTAGCACTGCACTTCCAAGGCCCCTGGGCAGGAATCAGGGCGTGGGCAAAGCTGGGGGAGGGAGAGACCTGGGCTAGGCTGACCTAACCCCTGGGTTGGGCTGGTGGTTTAGCTCTCGGGTGCTGGTGGAGGCTTAGATGGAGGGTGCAGTAAGAACCTGGACAATTCCAGCTTCGTAGGACCTACTGCAAAAGACATCTGAGGAACAGGTATGTTCAAAGAGGGCCATAGGGAACGCCTGACAGGGACCAGCCCACACCACCTACAGTCACGAGAGCTAAGCTAACACTCAAACACTTGGGCACCTGCACTCACACACAATACCTCCAGTGAGCTGCGTGCCGTGCTCCTCATAAACAAGTCATCTGGAAAATAAGTAAGCCTGTAAAAATCCAGCCCATCACAAGTTACCAAACCTGTTTCAGAGTAAGACAACACACAGCAGCTCACGCCAGAAGCCAGCGGAGCTGACCCCCGTCTCCCCACCAGCAGGGCTCCCTGGGTCCCAGCAAAACGTCCCTGACACAGGTGGCAGCACGGGGATGCAACATGGGACTCATTTAAAACAGAAAGGTATCTCTGGTGTCGGGGCCATCTAGCAAAGAAAAGCTGGTGGCATTTTCCCTCTAGAGACATAGAGCTTTTGAACCACAGAAGCAGAGCAGGTAGGATAAGTGCACATCTCTGCACTGGGGCTGGTGGCCAATGCTGGCACAGGACCAGAGCTCCTGGTACAGGCTTGGGATTCATCTCTTCCTGTGCTCCTACCAACTGCTCACCTCTCCTCTTCCCTGTACTTTAGGAAGCACCTGAGCTGGCCTTATCTGGAGTCCTGCCAGGAAAGAAAGCCCAAACCCACCGAGGGGCAGATGAGCCCAGTGCCCAGTCCCTGTCTGTCCCCTAGATTTGCCAAACGGGCACTGCTCCTACATGCCTGCAGAAGGATCTCCAATGTTTACCCACAGGTCTCAGCACCACAACGCACTTCCTCCTCCGCAGTGTTCAAAATCACCAGAGATCTTCAGAACATGGAGGGATTTTCTCCCTGTTTCCCAGAAGTGCACCGCAAGCTAGGTCAGAAAGGAGTACCTCCACCCCCTTAAACAAAACAGAAGCAGGAGCACAGCCTCTACCCAAGCTATTTTTCACTGGTGGCACCCCCA
>NW_010408215.1:1588-2802 GCF_000710305.1 Buceros rhinoceros silvestris | reverse complement strand
TTTTTCACTGGGGGCCCCCCCAGCTGCGGATAGGCAGCTGGGACATCCCCAAGCAAGCTCTGATGTACCTGTGATGTACCTGGGACCTCAATCACCCAGGTCCCACACAAACACAGGACAAACATGGTAACAGCCCATGAGTGAACCTTTCTTTGGCTGCTGCCTTCTGACCCATGCTCCAATCCCAGCAATGTATTTTTTTCCCTTTTTGGATAAAAAAAAAAGAAAAGCGCAACATATCTCCTTCACACTGGAGTAACTTTCTTTTTCAACCCTGGAAGCAGGTTCCCCATGGCAGGGAGACAGCAGGTTCCTCCGTGAAGGTGGGAGGCACGTGGCTGGGGCAGCAAAGGCAAAGATGGAAGAAAAAAAAATGTTTCATTTTGAGACCTTGACACAAACAAAATGACAAGAAGAAAAAAAAAAAAAGTGGGTTGTTGGCTTTTCTCCCCCCCTCCTCTCCTCTTTAAAGCGCTACAAAAACAGGAAACAAAGGAGAAAACATCTCACACAGGGGAAGGGGAGGTAAGCGCTTTATCCGCCCACGAAAGAGAGATTAACCACATATTTTATTTACTGTTTGTATTACGGTTGCACCGCGGAGTTCAACCAATTCTGAGCGAGGACTCTGCGTGTTTGGGCAGCACCTAATGCCGAGCAGTCCCCTGCCCCCAAACCCAACCAGCACGCGCCTCTCCTTCCAGCGAGCCCTCCACGGACACCCCCTTTCCTCCTGCAGACACCCGCCTCCGGCCTCTTTCGCCCAGCACGAGCTCTCTGGCCGTAACTGCCGGCTTGCAGCTGAGAAAGCGTTGGTGCTGTCCCCAAGGAGTTTTGAGACCCTCTGCCCCTTCAAATCGGGCTCTAGCCAGGGGTAAGACACCCCTCGAGGTGGGCCAGTGGCAGAGCCAGAGGAATAAATGCTAAAAAAGGTGAGTTTATGCGAGGCACGTTTGCAGGCTCCCATCCCTCCTCCAGGCTCTGGGGGCCTCCCTTGCCACACCAGCTCGATGTCACACGCACCCCCCTCACACTCGCAAGTCCCCCGCACCAAGGACAGAGCTCGGAGCCTCCAAACTTTGACTCATTTCTCAATTAACAGCTTTCCGAACATGAGCCACGCATGGAACAAACCTCTCACGATGGGGCCTCCCCTGGACCTCCCAAGCCTGGCGTTACTCACCCGCCCCCCAGCCCCAACCCTCCCTCCCTGG
>NW_010408215.1:0-1336 GCF_000710305.1 Buceros rhinoceros silvestris | reverse complement strand
GTACCCGGGCAAGGCGGCGCAGCAATGGACGGCAACCTGCCGGGCGTTTTTCCCGGGGGCTCTTTCCTGCTCTAACCGCTTCACGGGAGAACTGCTTCAACTACAGCGGGGGGAACCTTGCCCCCCAGCTTCAGGCGTGCCATCCCCCTGCTTTGGGCTGTCCTCCACCGCCCCAGCCTCCGAGCACCCAGCCGAGCCACGCGCCCGGCGGTAGGAGACGAGCTTATCATCACCGAGAAAGGAAATTAAGATAACGCAGCGATGGAGGTACCGAGGGATTTGGCCAAGGTCACAAAATAATTCTGTGGCTCTACGATACAGCCATCCAACACGTTTGGTGTCTGGCCACATATCCTAAAATTTCAAGCCAGGGCCAAAATCCAGCCTAGCCGGTGGCAGCTTTCTGCCAGGTCATTAGCACTGTGCATTCGCAAGCAGCAGCAAACATCCAGCCATAACAACGGCAGCAGCAACAAAAAAAAAAACCCCACGCAGCAAGAGCGGGAATAGATGAGATCAAAGTGTCCTGGAAAAGGACCTGGAAAAATAGTTTTGGTCCCTGGCTAAGGCTCTGGGGAAATGCACACGCAAGCCCCGTCCCAGCCCCACGCAGCCCTCCCGGGGTGGCTCCCCACCCTGGCAGAGGGAGACCAAAATGACTCCCATAAATAGAAGCAGAAAAGCGCTTCTCCAAAAGCCTGGCTGGGTCTTTCCCCTTCCAGTGCGTGTGGTGGAGCTGCTGGCATCTCCGCGGAGGTCTCTGGTTTTCCCCAAGAAAACCTGGAGAGGAAAATAACCTTCCTGTGAGCTGAGGCTGGCTCCTCTCTGCACAGAGCTGCCCCCTCCTCCCAGGCCTGGCCATCCAATTGGAAAGTAATTATACTGCAATTTTTATTTATGACTTTTTTTTTTATTGCTAAATGGTGACTCATTTTGGCAACATTAAAATACACAGGAAATCATCCCCATTTTACAGTAATCACCATTCAATTCATTGTTAAATATTTATTCAGCGGACAAGCACAGAGCCTCTCTGGAAGGGTCGGAGGGGGAGTGGAGGGGCAGCCCTGGCTGGAGAGAGGTGGTGGTGGGGTCATGGCAGGGCTGCCTGCAGGGCTGTTAAATGCTCGCCACAAACTTCAGGGTGGGGAGCCAGGGGTAAAACCCCCTGCCAGATGGCCTGGCCATGAGCAAAAAAAATACAGACTTGCTTTCCCTCGAAACCAGCGCTACGCCCCAGGCTGCTTCAGGGCGGGGGGGCAGCCCTGTGCTCCCTAATAAAACCCCCATTGCTTGGCCGAACACACACGCCAATGCCCAGCAGCGAGCGGCCGTG
>NW_010408214.1:0-241 GCF_000710305.1 Buceros rhinoceros silvestris | reverse complement strand
CTCCTTCACCCGCACCAGGACAGCCCCGGCCCGGCCCGGGGGCATCGGGGAGGCAGAATGAGGCAGCTCGAGCCCCAGGCAGAAGCAGCAAGAGCCGCGTCCAGGGCTGTCCAGAGCAGCCGCTCTGAGTCCCCGAGGAGGAAGATTTTGTTTAAGGTTTTAACTGCGAATGTTTTTCTGTTGTCAGGACTGAAGGGAGCAAAGACGGAACGGAGACACTGCACGGAGGAGCCGGGAGAAG
>NW_010408213.1:0-3640 GCF_000710305.1 Buceros rhinoceros silvestris | reverse complement strand
TCCGGCCGGATGATTCTATGATTCTATGAAAATGCATTGAAATCCTCAGAGACCGCTACCTTCCATAATGCAACAAGCAGAGTTTACAGAAAGAGATCTGATTTCTTAATTTGCTGACCTGTACCTGGAAGTTGGTGCTTTCTTGTTCCCCAGGATAGAGACAAAAGACCAAAAACGTCAGGAAAAAAAACCATACTACCAAACTCATAAAATAGCAAATGCTAAGTTGTTCATTATTTTTCAGCACACAACTTCCACTTAAACTTTCATAAGTATTTCTGGCAAAATTCAAATAATATTACTGAGACAGTCTTACATGCAATAGAAAATAAGTTTGCATTTCACGTGAGGGCTATGCCTCCGTTTAAACCACCCACACCTCCCTCCGCCAACTTTCAGAAAATAATGAGATCTTGAAAGTCTCAGTATTGAAAATAATTACAGATCTTTATAGCAATTATAACAACTCAAAAATATTTTTCCTTCTCCTTATTTTAAAGAAGGACAGTGAGGATGTACTTTGCATGATTGAAAGCATAAATATTATTATCTGACACAGCCTGCTCTAAGAGTCCAGAATATTTTCTTTTTTTTTTTTCTTTAGACCACCAAGGTAGACAAGAAGCTACAAAATGCAGTACTAAGCCAAACAGAAACTTACTAATCTTAATAAAAACATTTGTAAGTCTCCTGGCAACACAAAGTTAAATTAATGTACTATTACAGTTAAAAAACTGTGGCAAAGTAATATTAAGTAGTTTTCTGCTTGTTAATTCATCAGCTGTTCTGAAGTTTGTATATTCTAAGTGCTTAAAAACTCCAGTACTTCAGACAGCAATTTTATCATAAAGCTCTGTCTTACATTTATAAACTAAATATAATTCCAAATTTATGCACAAGCAAATTCATTTTATCAGTAAGGCTCAGCTTTTCCCTAAGAATATTTCTAACATATTCACAGTATAATATATCACAGAAAATCCATATCTGTCCCACAGATCTTTGGATAGTAGCATTGCAAGATGGCAATTCATTCTGCTTGATGAGTCTATTCAATTTTATCCAGATGTCCTCCAAATTCTGATCATTGCAAACAGACTGTTCAATTGTCCACTTTGCTCTATAAAATGCATGCAGTTTTAGTCTTTCCAAATTATTTTGCAGTTCTTGAGATAAAGGAAGAATCTTTTCTTTAAGCTTAGGGCCAGGGAGAGAGACACTCCAAGATCTCTTCAATTTTTGTTTTCCATTAGGTGGTGGTTCTCCTTGATTCTCCGAGTTAACTGATCTGTGGACAGTTTGTGCTTGGATTGAAGTCTGCCCATGTTTCAGGTTAGACTGAAACTCAAGGAGATTTTTTGTGCAGTCATAATCAGAAGATCCTGTAACATATTCTGAAGGTGCAGAAAGTTGTTTCAATTCTTCTGCTTCCTCACAAGAAATAACAGGTGGATGCTTTTTTGGTTTGAGTGGAAGTCTGTGTAAGTCATTTGGAAACCAGGGTGTGAATCTTGGTAACTGATGAATAGGAAATTCCTTCACTGCTGCTTCTGCAAATTTCTGCAGTTTTATTAGGTCTCTCTGATTTGGCCGATAATGCAAGACTATTTCCATGCTTGTACAGGAGGAATCCAGTTATTCTTAAGAAAAGGAACAGTCTCTTGATTAGGATTCTCAAATCTAGACTGAAACATCTTATTTACAAGAATTTCCTTGGCCCGTGCCGCAAAGATCAGTGGAAAACAGGACCTAAAGCAGAAGTATTATAAAAAAATAAGATACTACCAGATTAAGAAAAACTAGGATATTTTACAAAAAAGCAGCATGTAATAAAACCAAGCGAGACACAGATCAGAACATTCTACCTTCTCCGAGCTAAATCAGCAACTGTATTCCATCATTACCAGCCTATCTTCAGTACACTGAACATTATCTGTATGCACAGAGTTCACACAATACTATCCCTCCCAAGAGTATTCTTTTATTGTCACCATCTCATACTTGCCATCTGTAACTGTTCTTTCTATATTGCTGTGATGCATATTAAAAGACATACATTTACTACTGCCTGTTTTCTCAAATTTACCAGACAAATCTACTTTTTTATAAAGTGTTTTCCTCTACACTTCAACATTTTAAGCCAGGGCATATAAAGCCACTGGAAAACATGTGTGTTACAAAAAACTTTCCTGAAATAGTACTGACTGACACAGGAGTTTTTAAAGTCACAGGTTAAAAGGGAAGCGCTATAGGCAAATTAAAGTTCTCTGCTTCCATTTCAGATCAGGACTGCACACGTAGTTTTCATCTCAGAGCTTCTGAGCAACATGTGCAGGCATGCTTTTAGTCCTTTACTTAAGGACCTGATAATTTCTTAATTTATTAGGCTTTTAGGATAACTAAAAAATTCACGAAGTCCTTAAGGACTTTATATTTTCATACATCATCGCTTTCTTTCATACGAAGATTATATTAAAGAGGGGGTGGGGGTGAACTACAAATACTACTATGAAAAACATAACATAGCACGTACTTTCTTACTCTCCTGCTTATGCCCCCTAAGAAGTTTGCAGTCATTTCAGGTTCGCTGCCACAGATCAGCAATATACAATGATACTAAAATCAATAAAATCTAGGATAGCTTAATCATTACACCATCAAGCTTTTGTTTAAAATAAGTCACATTACACGGAAACCCTGACACCTTTCTCATTCTTTTGCAAAATCTAGAGCCCAGACACGGCACCAAATTCAATACAAGCCCAAGGATCATACTGCTTTCTTACAAAAGCAATGACCTATCACAAAACTCCTTGCTTTGAATTAATTGCTATCAAAATACATTTGTAATGCCAGCTGATGATGTTTTGCGTACTCAGGTTTTTGCCTTTGTGTGTGTGTAACATATATGAAAGATGGCTTGTTGATCTTTAGGTTAACAGATTTTACTATGACACGCAGACACCATTAAGAACTATCATAAAATTAGTAAATGGGAGAAGATGGGCTCAGAACACACTTGCACCACTTTATCCATCTGAGCGGCCTCCCTGGTTCAGAATGTTTGCAGAATTGAGATTTTAAACAATTACTTATTAGTCCTACTTAACTAGCAGCATTTAACTCACAAACAAGCATGGCCAGAAAAAAAAAAAAGTAAATATTATGTCTGTTGACTGAAATAAGGTGCAAGCAGATTCAGGCTTTTCAGTCGTTGCTGACTTACTGGTACCCAACTGCCAGCAGAAATTATCAAATTCTTTATAGTGCTCTCTTGATTAGTTCTGCAAGTTATGCGAGAGACAGACGCATTTTTACTTTCACCATTTGTAACTCCTGAATCAAGGACATAAGCCCAGTAGCTTGTGCATTAAGCACGATGATTAAAGGGGCAAAACCCATTAAAAGTGGAAAGAACAAACAAAAGAACAGTAGAAAACTGGAAATGAACTTTAAAAAATTCTGGCAAGTGCTATAAGCCTTGTACAAAACGCAAATACATCCCATAGCCTCGATGGCCCCATCAAGCAAGGTGCACACCCACGTTCCGGGCCCTCTGTCAAAACAACAGCTCGCCCACTCCAGCCTCCTTTTACCCTAGGGCACCTCTCGCCAGGCGCTCCTGTCGAGCCGCTCCCTA
>NW_010408212.1:0-255 GCF_000710305.1 Buceros rhinoceros silvestris | reverse complement strand
AGCTCTGCCACGGCCTCAGCCCACAGCTCCCGTGTGGCCACGTCCAGCAGCGCCAACACACCCCTGTCCTGCTGCTGCTGTGCCTCTGCGTCCTCCAGCCCCCGTGATGTCCCAGGGCTCCCACTCGTCCCTGTCCCACGGCCCCTGCCCTGTGCCACCCTGGCCCTTCAGGCTGTCCTGACGGTCCTGGTCCTTCTCCCCTCCCCAGGAGGACAAGAAAATCACCCACGGCAACGTCTCAGCTAAGAAGGTGCT
>NW_010408211.1:568-827 GCF_000710305.1 Buceros rhinoceros silvestris | reverse complement strand
CAGGGTCAGGGTCTGGGTCGGGGTTAACAGGGTCAGGGCTAGGGTCTGGGTTATGGTTGGGGTCAGGCTCAGGATCACGGTCTGAGTTAGACTCAGGGTTAACAAAGATAGAGTCAGGGTTAGGATCAAGGTCGGGGTTAACAGTCAAGGTTGGGTTTAACAGGGTCAGGGTTAAAAAGGTCAGGGTTAACAGGGTCAGGGTTAGGGTCTGGGTCGGGGTTAAAAGGGTCAGGGTCATGGTCTGAGTTAGACTCAGGGT
>NW_010408211.1:0-297 GCF_000710305.1 Buceros rhinoceros silvestris | reverse complement strand
ACAGCTCAGGACTGGGGTCAGGGTCAGGGTTTGGGTTAGGTCTAGGCCTGACGCTAAGGTCAGGGTTGGATTTAGGGTCAGGGTTGGGTTCACCTTAGGGTCAGGGTTAGGGTTAAGTTTAGGGTCAGGGTTAGGGTTAAGTTTAGGGTCAGGATTAGGGTCAGACCCTGCTCCCCAGCAGCGCCAGCTCCTTTCGCCCTCACCCAGTGGCCTCACCCCACCCTGTGTGGTGCCTCCCCCATGTCCCCCCTCCTTGTCCCTGCTGTCCCCTGTGGCCACCCCAGCCCCCTTCTCCTG
>NW_010408210.1:42433-55273 GCF_000710305.1 Buceros rhinoceros silvestris | reverse complement strand
TTTATATATATATAACATTTTTATGCAGTTACAATATTTATCCTAACCAAAAGGAGGATGAGCATAAGAAGTGAACAAGTGAAGAAGAGGCTTAGAGAACTTGCATGCATTAAATTTAGCTGCTTTTGAGAGTTTAAAGTGATTTGCTTAAAGTCAGAGTGAAAACTGAGAAATGAAATTCAGAAATACCTTCTGGAGTTTTTATTCTTATCACCACATGCCTCTCAGCATTTTTAAAACATGTTTTCTCTCTGAAAATGGAAAAAAAATCCTGAAAATCTGTGGCTGCTCATATTTGTGATCAATGATTTAATCTGGTTTTTTTGTTATTAGACCCAGGATTTTTGTCAATTCAAACATTTTAATTGCATTTTAATTTTAGGTAATATAATGAAAAAGTAATGAAAAAATGGACCCTTTTATAATTTCTGAAATAAGAAAATTCTTACTACTTTCTAGTTTGAGGATTTTTTTGTTTCTTTCTCATAAAACCAATCTTAAAACCGGAACAATTTGTGACTTGAGCTGTGCTAGACTTAAAAGCAGACAAGATCCTTGTGATTTCACCAATGTAAGTACATAGCGTTTAATTTTTAAATAAAACTACTTCTGATATACAGTAATACATAACAGAGAATACACGAAAGTCAAACCTGTATATGAATACATAAAAAAGACATAAAGAAAGTTAATTGTGAATGATCCTTTCTAAAGAGCTAAAACAATATCAAATCATCAGTTTGAGTGTGTAAATACAAACTGGTTTTGTCAGTTTATGGAATAAGTCCACTAATAAGAAAGGAACCACAGAATCATTATATGTGGACTCATTTAAATTAATTCCTAATGTTTAAAAAGTTTAACCTTACTTGAGTGTTTGAATGTTTCAGGCTTTCCACTTTGTTTTCCTCCTTTTTCTAATGACATTCTTCTTTTTTCTATTTTATCTTTTACTTAATTGAACCCCGATTCTGACATGAGAGCTGACTGGCTCTCCAGCAATTCTTTCTTTGGGGATCTCTTTTGGTGTGCTTCGTTTAGTGACTGTCTGTAAGTTCATCACATTGGTGCTCACTAGGAAACAAGAAACAGAAAATAGTGAAAGGAGCCAACTGCAGCCAGCAAGTACAGAAGGTAAAACATCAACATCATCTGGAAGTGATGCACCTCAGGGCAGCCCGGAAAAATCCACATCTTCGCTTGCAAGTAACACAATTACCTACATGAAAATTAAAAGAGAGGAAATACCTGAAGCTGAGAACGGCAGCAAAGCGGTATTGACTAAAGTGAGAAGCAAGTGGCGATGACCAGAGATTTCAGGTGACAGTCAGAGTAGCAAGCTAAACATGAGATATTCATCAAATATATGCAGTGTAAGCAAGATCATCACCTTGCAAGAGAGAGAAAAGTATTATATGTATATATTCAAAAATAAAACTGCAAAAATAACTGTGTAGGAAAGCCCCTCTTATTTGTATGATATTTTCCTTGAATTTTGTAGAAAACAATGTTATCTGTACAATATGGAGTTAGAAATATCCTTATTGCTGGAATTTTCTTTGAAAAGCAGGCATGCAGAAACAGAATAACCTTCTGTGTCAGGTTCTGGAAGGGCAAAGGAAAAATAAAGACAAGGAAGCACGTAATTAAGATTATCTTGCCGAGGGGCATAAAGTGTGTTTTACTACTCCCTACTATTAGCAGTTTAATATCCAGAGGTTATAACTAGATTTGCTCACTGATGTTTCAAGGACTACCCTTTGTCACATGTAACACCAAAAGCCTTGCCTGCTTATTCCATGGTCAGCCTAGCATGACTTCACGGACTACTGTTGCTTCAGAATGTTTTTCCTATAATAATACATTTGCAAAAGGATCTGGAAAACTTCTATTTCTTCTTCCTTTCCTTCTTCCTCTTCTCCTTCTTTCTCCTTTTCTTTCTTTTCTTTCTCGTCTTCTTTTTTTCTTTATAATTTCTATAAAATTACCTCTTAATTTAACATTTCTTAAAGTAGTGCCAGGTAGGGACTATGGCAATCTTGATTTCACTCCTGGTTCTGCAACTGCATAACTTCATTTATATTTTTTATCCTTAAGCCTCAGTCTTCCCATCTGTAAAATGAAAATAATGACCTGGATATCTGCAGGATTGTTTCTCTCACATTTGCTCACTTCTCTCTCCCAGCTGCTGAAGGGGCTTTTCACCCCTTCTCGTATATGTTATCATAGAGTCATTACCAACAACATTGACGGGCTCTGTTTTCACCAGAGGTGGGCCTGTCTTGGAGTCAGCTGGAACTGGCTCTGTCCAACACGGCGGCAGCTTCAGGTGTCTTTGCACACAAGCCATTCCAGCTCACTCCCTGCTACCAAAATATTTTTAAGAAAACCCAATACAACCTTGCAATGTGAGAAGCCATCCTACAAAACTCTTCCTGTGATTGTGCAGCTGCTTTTCACAACCAATTCTATGACCTTTCACCCACCAGGAGGTTCCCTTGGCAATGCCTGTAGCCTCCCATCCCAAGTGCTCATCTCCCCGTGGTCTTGCAGTCATGGAGAATCTCTTCCCTTGATGGTGCCGCTGTGTTTTACAACCAATTCTATGACCTTTCACCCACCAGGAGGTTCCCTTGGCAATGCCTGTAGCCTCCCATCCCAAGTGCTCATCTCCCCGTGGTCTTGCAGTCATGGAGACTGAAACACAGGTATGCTGAGTTTTCTGTGGAGAAAGGGATTGTCTTTGCTATTCACGTGGCTTTGCTCTTCCTCTGTCTCTGTTCCTTCACCTTGTAGTTTCAGTCTATAACTCTGTACTAAAACATCTTCCCATTACCAGAGTCCAGCAGTAATCTCATCTTCATAAATTCAACAAATATTGCCCTATAACAGATGTGCGTAAAGCTTAACCAATCGGTATGCAGCTGCGTCTGGTCAAGCATACTCCAATAATAACATCATGGACAGGTAGACCTGCTGGGCACTTTGAGTGGGTTCTGGTGAAAAATGTGTGGCTACTAAGCTACTAAGCGTAAAGGGAGAATTTGCCTGCTAGACTGGGAATAATGCCTGAGAGGTGATACTCATCTGGAGGCTGCTGTTGCTTCTTTTCCAAGCTCGCCACTTGGAGGAGTTTTTTAGTTTTCTCTGTTTTGCATTTTCTTCTTGCTCTCTGTCTCTCTCTCTTTTTTTTTTTTTAATTCTGCTCTTCCCCCTCCATCTCACAAGGTAACTTTGAAAGCATTGTATGCCATTACTTTATCAGTTTATCACCGTGGTTTGCAATCCAAGACATAATGAACAATATACTCACAATAATTTCTGTACTTGACATCATTGTGGTTGCTCACAGCATGCAGAGGAGTTGAAAGTCTGAGAAGCTTCTGGTACCATTTGGATATGATAAGTTCACACAGTCCCTTCTGGACTCAAAATTCCTGATAACTTTACAGACACACCTGCAGAGTGATATATACACCCTGATATTCTATTAAATTCTTCCAGCTCCTGATAGTAAACAGCATTTTCCACTACAAGGTTTCTAAACTGTTTAAGGAGACAATGATGTCCTAATCTTTCACCATAAAACAATGACAATTTCTGAATTTTAGAATACTCCTTACTCCTTACAAGAGAAACCTGGTGAAAGATTAGCTCTTGAATCAAACTAGTTCATCCAAGTTTTTCTAGAAAAAGATAGAATAGGCAATGTCTGACTATATTTATTTTCTTATGTCCCTTGTAATCCTGGACTTAGAACTCTTTACGAATTGTGACACAAGTACCTATAAATGATTTAAAAATGTGTTAATTTTTTTAAAATAATAGTTATCTTCAAAATAGAAATTCCACTTGAAATGCCTGTTTCCTATGTTTTCTTTGTTTTGTTTTGTTTTGGTTTGGTTTGGTTTTGGTTTGGTTTCCCTTTTCAGATTTTGGCTGAAAAAGAAACAGTGAAAAACTCAGTATTTCATCAGCCGCAGATAAAGTATTTTCCTTAAACATTGCTTCTTACGCATCCAAAATGCTTTCATTTTGAGTTGTCAGACATTGTGTTCAGTTTTTTTTTTCCTGAAATGACAAAATGTTGGAGCTAGTTTGATGTTTTGATGAGGGACAAAAGGTCACAATCTAAACAATGTTAGTATGACTGTTTGGGTATCAATCTTGTAGAGGCAACAGTGCTAACTGCCAAATGATTTTAAATGTATCTATCTCTGGTACAGATCTCTGGTACCTTTGTAGGTGCAATGAATATATTGATACAGCATTTTGTGACTTAATTGCTATTCTTCTTGCTCTGTAAAGTTGTAATATATGGAAAATACTGCAGACTTCTATTCCCTGATGACCTATTGAGCACATGAAAAATTGAGAATCCTCTGCTTGCATTTTAATAGCTTGCATCTATCTTACATTTGTCTGGCATTTGGTCGTGTGTTCACATTGAATAGTGATGTTTTTAATTGTGGCTTTATCAGAGAAGAATAAAATACTGAGCAGCTCAATGGCCATTTTGCACACACAGCTCTACGTTTTGTGGATAAAAATGTGGCCATGAAAGTAGACATCTAGGTTTCTAAGGTTCATAAGCATTAACAGACATTCTGAAAAATGGTTGCAAACTACACTGAGAATGGAATCTGACAGAAAAGAAGTTACTTTTATAAAATAAAATTTTCTAATTTCTCAAGTTTCTGGTTTCATATAAGTAATAGTACAGATGTGGTCAGTACAGCTGAGATTTTTGCTGAGATGCTGCAGCCCACTCAGTAGCGCTCAGCAGCATACTGTCTCACCACGTCATCTATCTCTTCTTTTTGCTGAGACACATCCATTTCCCGTTTTGATATCATCGTAAAAAATATTTGGAAAAGCTATTTTTTTGATGTTTAACACTAACCTTCATAACACGAACAAGTGTTAAACTTTTAAAAATACTTTAAAATATAGATAGCCAAAAGGTGGCAGTAGTCCATCCTGTATTTACTCTGTATATGTTTGCTTTTCTTCTATAGACACAATTATTTCAAATCAGATGATTTTTTTTTTATGTTTCCAATTGCCTAACATTCTAAGTACAGCTCCCATTTGATCAGTCTCAAAGGTGTTTGTCAGAACTAGAGGAAAGTAAGTATCTCCTCTAAAGGCTTTATTCTCTGAGGACAACCTTGCAGTGAGCACATGGCTCAATGCGAGGAAGAGATTCACATGGGGAGCCAGCTGGCGTGAATGGCAGTGCAAGCCTGGCTGTGGCATGTGAAAGCTGGCGGAGAGCTTTCCTATTTCACAAATAAATTTGCGGTCTGCCAGGGAAATAGGGTGACTGGCTGGACATTTCCCCCAAACATGTAACTCTTTCCTACTGCCTTTGTGAACTGAGGGATGGACGGGTGAGCCTTGAGGAATAAGAGAGGTCTCTCCTCCATCTGAGAGGAGGCAAAGTTATGCCCATGGTCAGAAATAAGCTGCTTCCTTAGTAGGAAACTTACATTGCTGAATAACAGTATTACTGACGAGACCATAAACAACTGGCAGTCTCTCTGGAGGCAGCAGCCAAAGGCATATAGTTATACCAGGACACAGAATATGATGCAAATACAGATCAAATTCAGAAATGAAATTCAGGAGGTTTGAGGCAAAGCACCACTGCAGGAATGTCTTCTGCTCTGAGCAAGTCCATAGCAACATATTCAGTGTGATAAGATACAGGCTTAACCAAGAGTAGCTGCTTCACTCAGCCGTTTCTGTGGCAGGATTGATTTTATCCACATCTACAGAAATATTCAATCAGAAATGAACTGACTTCTTCTCTTTACCAAGAAAAGGTAACTGAGGCACAGACAGTGCAGCAGGAGCCAGGGTTCTATCAGAAGACAGGTGGTTTATACAATCATTAAAAGAAAAAAAGTTATATTTGCTTACATATGGAAAAGTTCCAGGATAATCAGACACAGGTCACAAGGTCTGTTTAAATACTGATCAGAGATATCGAGGAAAAACTCAATCAAACAACTGATGAACAGGAAGGCAGGGCTGAGAATGGAACTGCAGGGTATGCTCATTTTAGAGACAATTTTGGTTTTGGTTTTGGTTTTTTTGTGAAAAGATGCAAAGTATATACAGCTGACGGTTACATATAGCTCACACGATATTTGCCTCAGGCTAGGAAATGAGCAAACTCAGAGAGCTGGTGCTGGAAGTCATTAACGGATGTTGCCTGGCACAGTTAGACATTGGTGATTTGATTTTTGTTCTGATTAGTCTTGGTGTAAACCACTCAGTTCCTGTACCATTGAGGGGGCTATCCGAGGCGTGGAGAAATGCTTTGAATTCTACTTTAGGGCCAAACTGAGACACTGCAGAATGTGGTTCTACAAGCTGTGGTACCGCGGCTCCTGGAGTAGAGCTTTCTATGTAAGGTATGGGAAGAAAAGGGTGCAACGTGACTGGGGAGTGTAAAAACCTGCAGTAGAAAGCCCGGATGCAACATCCATACCCTCAGCCTTCGAGTACATAAAACAAGAGGACGAGAACTACAGCAGTATGGGAAAATTAAGTTGTGCAAAGCTTCTGCAGTACAGATTTGCTGCCAACAGTATCTGCTAGTACCAAGAGCTTGCCTTTTCTCAGGGAGGGGGTTCCTGCAGGAACGGGGTGTCAGTTCATGACGGTGCTGTTTACAGATGTGTTAAGAATACCCTGGTAAAGCAGGATTTGTTCAGGGTTGGTTTGGTTATTTCACAAGAAATGGGGGCCCATTAAGTCATGGTTATCAATGGTGACATTGGAGAGCGTACAGAGATATAAAAGTCCCATCTGCAGAAGGTAAATCAATGGTTTATAGGTGTTAATTTGGTTTTTTTTATCCTTTATTTCAGGGTTGCATTTATAGGTCAACAGTAGTTGGAGACCAGCTGTGTGATCAAAATATTGTAGCCTTGGCTTGCAGCAGGCTCTCTCTTCTTTTTCTGAGTTTTCCTGGATGGAGATTTATTAGAATGGAAGCTGTCCACAAGACAGGAACCATTAAAGCAGGAATCATGAACTCTGTATGTTATTGCAAACAGTTCCCAGGGGAATTAACAAGGTTATGGCCTAAGTAAAACATAAAACTCTGCATTACGTTTAGTTCTACTATTTTGGGGGGAAATGGGATTTTATTTTTTAGTCTGTGTTCTCAAATTAATACATTGTAAAATTTGTACTTAAAAGATATTTATAAGGTATATGTTTTTTTCCTCAGATGGTTATAAATGTAAACTACTATTTTTTCCATACCAAATTAATTCAGATTTGGAGTTTTTATGATGGGGACTGTCTTTGAATGTGTTTTTAATACTCCCAGCACAACGTGAATATCCACACAACTAGTATGAGGCATAATAAGTTTCGTTTATGATAATGAAAAACTTTACAATTGCAATTTTTTCTGTAAATAAGTCTTTAAAAAAATTTAATCTACGTAAAAAATAAAAACACCACTTATTTTTGAAACCTTATTTGCAAAGCAGTGTTATTAAACTAGAGATACAATTTGTATTATTCCAAGTATGTAACCATCAAATCCTATTCCGCAGAGAGCATGTGATGAAACAATATTCATCTGGTACCTAATGATAATCCTACACAAATATCCTGGTATGTTCTTTGTAGCATATTTATGATCTTGTTGTGTCTGGTCCAAGTTTCTTGACATTCTGAGTACCCCTTTGGGGAAATATGACATCTTGCAGTAATGTACGCTGTGCATGTCAAAAACCAATGCCAATCTGCTTCTGCTACTCTGAGTTTTAAAAGAGGAAAGAGCAGGCTGCTCATTTTTAACGTATGCAGGATGATGGTGTTTACAGCACCAGCTGGAAAAGCAAGTGCTTGTACAAAACAGTGCATGGAGATAACAGAACAGGGAAGGAGGAAAAAAAAATCCACTCAAATTTTATATACTAAGCAAGCACTGCAAATAGGAGCAGGGAGATCTTGAGCTGTGGTGGAACTCTGAAACCTTACAGGGCAAAACAAAATGGCTCTGAAATACTTGGGGTTGTGGAAAGTATAACAAGCCTTGTACAGCTAGTTTCAGATTTTCTTATTTATTAAAGGCACCGCCAAAAAGAAAACAGTCCCCCCCGCACCCCCCAAAAAGAAGCAAACCAAACCAACCAAGAAACCAAACCAACCAAATCCTAAGAACAAATGAAAAAATTAGTAAGAAATGCAATAATTCCTGGGAAATTATGTAGAATAGAATGTAGCCTGGTTAGTTTAATGGACTGCCTTTGTCTAGTATTAATAAGGCAAATAAAATCATACAAGTCTTTCTTTAAAAACTCAGCTCTAAAGGGCTTGATGATTTCAGTACTGGATATCATAGTTCAGCTGGTTCTGCTAAAAATCAGCTCTAGCTTAGGTATGTAATGCTTACATTATTGGAGCCCACAGAAACAGGTTTATCTAGGGCTAGCCCAGATATTTCTATGCTTTGCAAAACCTACTATCCTTATCCTTACAAGAATATTTAGGAAGAACCCAAGGAAGCATTGCCATGATGATTTGTCAATAAAAGGATACTTAACAGCATGTGATATCAAGCACATACCCAGTATTTGGATAACAAAAGATATCTGAGTAAAATCTGTCCTAAGCGGCACCTTCTCAGGTTTTTGTTTATAAATGGACATGTAGGTTATCTCCCTAAAATCAAGAACATATGAGGATATGCATTACAGTTACAATGCTAACCATTGGAGTTGCACGGGAAACTTGAGAAGAATGACTGAATTTGTATATATATAGACCTGTCTGCTCTGTGTCTTCATTTATCCTGGCTTCGCTCCAGCAACAATCTCCTTTTCATGGTGTAAGATCATGGTACAAGTCTAACGAAAAACCAAACATAGGGAACAAATGGAGTAAGATAATACAGATATTTAACTTCACTAAAATAAGCTAGATGTTTACTGCAGTATTTAACAGCAGAGCTTCAAAGGTAGCTAGGAACTGCTCAACATGCCCTGTGCAAGTAATCATCCTCTTTTTTTATGAAACCAAAGACTACACGGTGAGGTTCAATACAGTTGTGTGGAGTTATCTGACACATACCGACTGCAATTCAAGTTCATATTCCACATTTCATATTCTATAAACAGAATATTTAGATATGACATTCACTGGTTCAAAATAAGAACATTGATGGTGACTCTATCCCTGAAAATTAAGGTTGTTATAAAATATATAATAAAAATAGAATTTAATTTTTGTTTCTTCAGTCAAATGAGAACAATGGAACAAAATATAAAGACAAAGGAATTACATACAAATTCTTCAAATATACAGAAAATTATTCAAGAAAAATACATCTGAGTGATTGATTCTAGAATTAAAAAAATAAACCACAAGGAGATCACTGAACCAAAAAAATAAAAAAACTACAGAATAAGGGAAAGGAAATTATTTATAGTAAAACAAAATGAGGTATTTGGAAGAGAAAAATATGTCTGATATTAAAGTATTTTCAAAGAGCTTTAAAAATTCATCTACATTTTCTCTGTCTGAAAGCAGAGAAAGGATATTAGTTATTTTATATTCACAGACTCCTCTTTGAGATGCATATGGAGTTAAATTCAAAACATACTATTCAAATAGAAGTGGCTGCACTGGGGACGTCTGCAGACGAGAACTTAGAACTTTCAAAGACTGTAACAGGCAGGATATTGTAGTACAAGGACTGAATTAGTTTCTGAAAGTTTTATATTTCTAAGCAAGACCAACAAAGATGTCTCATGCAGGAGTAGGTTTGAGGGTTATATAACGCCTACCAATGCAATGGCAGCTCCTGAAATATTTTTTGCATTTTTTTCCTACATTATGCAAATTGGACATTAGCCCCATTGAGCCACTTAAGGTAAAGCAACAATACTGATCAATCACTCAAGCATCATACACCCCTGAGTTTCGTTTCATTTCTTACGGGATAAAGAAAAGAAGTATTGTAGTTTAAGGTCTGCAACTTCCTTTAATATCAAGACATTCAGTAAAACATTTTGCAAATATTTACTCCATTTTTTTGCTTCTTCCTGTGATTAGTATCAGGGTTGTTTCTTCATAAATATTTGAAGGATCAGATAGCAAAATTGTGTTTTCACTAGTGGTGTGCACAAAACCAAAAAGATCTTGGTTAAATTGGATATTTCAGTGATGGAAGTAACTGTCATTTGGAAATACTGAGAACTTTGAACCGATTTAATACAGACTTTTGCGCATTGTGTTGGAAACCAATTAAAGCTTAGTAATTGACTGATAGTTCTGTAGATTGCTTGTAAAATATAAAGTAAAATTAGACTTAGTGCTTGCCATTTATAACGGTAAACTGTTATAAAACCAAGAACAAAAATTAATCAAAATCTTTCCCTTACTTAAAATACTGTCAGCAATAAATTATATAATTAAAATCAGACACAGAAGACTTTCAAATTACTAATGTAAGGCTTCTGGGAAATTAATATAATTAAACAGTGAAGAATTAGTTGCTGTTTTTTTTAGAAAGATGCAGAGGATAGGGGTTTTTTTTGTTTTGTTTTGTTTTGTTTTTTTAATTCTGTACTTCCACACTTAGCAGCGACTCAATCAAGTTCCATGGATGCTGCCTGCAGTGGAACAAGATGAATACTGCAAAAATTGCTGGTATATGTGGTCTGACTTAATATTAGTGTTGTAACTTACTGCGTTGAAGCTTAAACAGAATGCAAAACACAGTAAACACTGCATTAACAAGGGAAGAAACTTCTAATGTTAAAGCATATTACAGAACACAAAAAAATTCTTTGAAATACCTCCCCTACAAAATGGGAGATGGAAGATACTAAGATGTTGGCCTATAAATAACATATTTTAACATTATGTGTATATATATGCTATATACTTGTATATTATACATATGTGTGAAAGTATTTGTGTATCGGATCCCATGCTGCTTTCTTATAGGAAAATTAGCAAGTCACTGTGACTGTAGGTGAAAGATGCAAGAGAGGAACAGGTTCCTGGAGAATGAAAACAGAAAGTATTGAGGGAAAGGGAAGCAAGAGGAAAAATGAAGATCAAAATCCGTAAAGTTAAGAAATTGAAGGGGCTTGAAGTATGAGAAAAAAGGCAGATGAAGAGCTAAGGGGATGTTTTTATTCTAACAGAAGTAAAGATATAATTAAAATCAAAGAAGGAGGGCTATGATCTATTCAACTATTACAGTATCAATGAGCGTCCTATCAGCAGATAGTCCTAGTCCTTTCAACTTCATTAGGAAAAAATTAATGGTTATCTTTGCATAGTTATAACATTTTTTCTCTCAAAACCTACTTTGCATCGTGAAATGCATTTTGCTGCATAAGCAATAGAATAAAACATATAAACAGAAGGATTTTCAGTGTAAACAAAGAACTGTTCAATTTAGTTAACGTAAGAAGACTTTTTTTCATAATTTTTTCTCTTTACAAAACATTGCTTCTCAGTTTTCTTAGTGAATTAAAATAAATTTTGTTAAGTTAATTCTTTTAAAAAGAAGGAAATTCTAAATTTTGACCACTTGTAAAGTCTATACCTGTCCCATCACTAATAATCTATTTGTGGAGGATGCAACAGTTGTATGGATAATTTTTTCAGTAAGGAAAAAAGAACTAGTGAACAGTCTGGCATTTTAAAAAGTCCGAGGAATAAATTTTTAATTGGCTAATTTTCATACATCAGGTAAATAAAGAAGCATCCCTCTCCTGAGACAGTAATTCCATTGAAGAGACTGTGCCAAAATGGTCAGGAGGAAAGGAGGAGTGATTTATGTGGTACAGCTGTCAGCCTATGTCTTCTGAGGTAAAGGTTCAATAGTTCCTACATTACAGTTATCTATTTGACTATAGAATATATCTCATCAAAGGAGCTTAGAAAGCTTTGTGCTTAGAAAGCAATTCTGACTGCTCAACTTTCAAATCCTGTTGATGATGTCTTAATAAAAACCTAACAGTCCATGAGACAAAAAGGCATTTTTAAAAGATAATAGAAAAGTAAAGCGTATTACTAATAGCAGGTATCTTCATTATTATTTACAGATGCATAATTAGTACTGCTAATAATAATGACATATCTTTTATTCTATGATTAGCGAACAGTGTCTCCGAAGTCTGGCAGGAAGATTTCCGAAGACAGTTCTTCATGACCGGTAACTTTGTACAAGCATTGGCAGGTGATGGAAGTTTGGGAACGCCCTTCTTGAGAGGCAGAATAGCAGAGCAAGTGGGATGAGCCCCAGGGTGTGCAGAAGGCTGCTGAGGTATGACATGTCTCGGTGTTCCACACAGTTAGGTTTTATTTTCAAATTAATGAAGAAATCATTTTGATTCACTAGATTACTGTAAGTCTCTTTGTTACTGTTGCATCCTGCCTCTAAACTACTTAAGATTCATTTCTTTACCTAAAAACCTTGATGTGCTGATTTCTGCATATATGGAAATTTTCTTCAAAGAAGAAGATTGCTTAAATTGATTTCTTTCTGCACTTGTGCTTTTCCACTTCCGCAAAATTATTCAACTTCCGTTTAGGACTCTGTGGTAAGTCTTTCACTTAATTTTTAAATTCTACTCTTCTTTATAATATTTTTATCTTTTTATTGAAACCCGTCCATGGTATTATTGTTGTTTCTTCTAAATTCAGAACAACAATTTTCCCAAGTCTTTTTTCTCAGTGTTAGACCTGTTACTCCATCCTGGTTGGAGTCAGAACAGAACTGGTCCTGTTCAGTGGTGTCACTGCCCAGCTCAGTCTCTGCTCAGGGACGTCACTGTCTGAAGGTAACGG
>NW_010408210.1:33816-42144 GCF_000710305.1 Buceros rhinoceros silvestris | reverse complement strand
TTAAAGTCTCTTCCCATCCACCAGGAATTCCATCATAGCATCTTTATAATCCTTTCTTGAATCTGACAGGTTTGCCAGACCCTGTAATTTCAGATCTGCATATCTGACCTTCATTATACATATATATTGATATACATGTATACTAATGGCATTAGTGTCCCCTGACACTGTTCCTTGAGTCAGAACAGAACCGGTCCTGTTCAGCGGTGTCACTGTGCAGCTCAGGCTCTGCTCAGGGACGGCACTGTCTGAAGGTAACGGCAGGTTTGGGCAGACAGTGGCTGCTCCTGGCAGTGGCAGCGCTGGATGGTCACAGTCGCTGCCAGGGACTGGGGTGCAGAACAGCTCTGGCTTGTACCTGCTGCTGTGCAGCCCAAGGTCACTGCTCCATCCTGTGTCCCACGGTGGGGTGCAGTGAGTGAGAGGCTGCACCTGCAGGGAGGAGCGGACAGGACAGGTGACCCTGCACTGACCAGCCAGGTGTTCCAGCCCATAGACGTCATATCCGGTGTAAAGCTGAGGGGTCATAAGTGTCAGGCTCCCTTCTTCAATGACCGGTGTCCCAGGAGGACTCTGTCCGTTCTGCCTTCCATCCCAGTCCGTGCATCCCTGAATCCAGTTCCAGAATCCAGCTCCTGAATCCAGTTCCCGTCTGCTGCTGAGTCCAGTCTGGATCTTCCCTGGTGCCTTCCCACAGCATCAGTGGTGATATGACATGACTGTCATCTGGGGGCTGGGTTCAGTATTGAGTTTGTACGTATTTATATTTATGTTTCATTTTAATATTATTATTTCAGTAAAGCAGATTTAGTTTTCTTTTCCAACCCATAAGTCTCTCTCCCTTATTCCCTTTCTTTGGTGTTGGTATTGCATATATTTGTATATATTTCATTTTATTATTATTAAAGCAGTTTTAGTTTTCTTTACTAACCCTTAAGCCTTTCTCCCTTATTCCTTTTCTTTTCCCCTTTGGGAAGAGAAAGGGGTTAATGGAGAGCATCTGTCACTCATCTAGTGGCTGGCCCAGCTTAACCCTTGACATATCCACACACAATCTATTCGTGTGTTAGAACTCAAGATCTCTGAAGTTCCGTATTTTAATCCAAAAGTTAAAATCTGCTGAAAAGTTTTATAACGTGTCCTTCTCTTTAATTTCATTTATGAAAATGATTCTTACAAAAAAATTAGTTCAATTTAGGTGTCTTGATAAAATAGTCTGAGAACTGATTGGTTTTTTCCTCACTTAGATATGATGCACGAAGCCTAATGATTTACATTCATAAGTATTTAAAAATATGCCTTACTTTTGAAGATTGTGAATACGGCTTTACTTCCAAAGCAAGAATCAAAATCTTGCTTGGACATTTTTGCTGTAGCTACTGTTTTCTGTAGAATTTCAGGTGGTTTGTTTTTCTTTATGCTCTTGTTACTCATTATCTTGTCTATATTTCTCTGTTTTGAGATGCTTATATCAATTTCACAGAATCAAAGAGTGGCTGAGATTGGATGACATTGTTTCCAACCCACCAGGGTTCACCCGTAGGCAGTTGCCCAGGACCTTGGCCGGATGGCTTTTGAACATCTGCAACAGTGGAGACCCTGCAACCTGTATCTTGATGTTTAGACAGAACCTCCTGTGTTTCATGCCCATTTTGAAAAAGGTGCACGAAAAGTATTAGTGGTCAGGAAAGGAAAATGCTTGCAAGAGAAAGGAGACAGAAAGTAGATTAGGTTTGATTTCTTTGGCTTTGAAATATTTCTGCAAAGTAGCTATCTGGTTCTGTTGAACTGTTTGAAAGATGCATGTGAATTTTAGCACAAGACCTAAGGGACTGTGTAAGATTCTAGTGAAATACCAGGTGAAGATGCCTAAAACTAGTGATGTGTCCGGGTTTGCATATCCTTCAGCATGCTGCTGCTTGCAACAGTCAAAGGAATAACAAGAATGAAAAAAACATTTTTAAGAGGGATATTAATAGCAAATTATTAAAGCGAATGATCACAAAACAGGCCAGTTTTGCAAGAATTTAAATTACAAATTAACAAGTCAGACTCCTGCAATTGATTGTCCAGAGGCCTTAGAAGGACAAGCAGAACTGCTCATTTGTGTTGTGTTACTGAACAGCACTTTACACTGAGGTGCTGTGATCCTGGCCTTCAGGGTTATTTAATGCCATTAATTCGGTGTGCCAGAATGTTTTCTAACATAGTTTTCCTGATCAGTTAAGGGAAAATTAGAAAATCCTATTTTTTAAAATCTGTTTGTGTTTACCCTGTCCACAAACCTTCTTGTATAGTTATATTTAAGTTCTCCAAGATGACAGAGATGTTCGAAATGAAAGCAAATACCAATTATTTCAATATCTAAAAGCTTCTTTGGTGAGCTATCATCAATAAATTTATCCAGAATCACCTCGCTGAGGTACAGAGAAGAGAACACACCATGAGCTTGCACTGTCACAACACTCATCATTCTGGTCCAGTGATGGTGAGTCAATGGAGCATCCACAATCAACTGTAAATGCAGAAAATGCCTTCTTTATAAACCTACCAGAATATCAGATTCCAAGCTAGTACTGAACCAGTCCCGCTTCTAGCTAATATCTGCTGTGAAAAAAAATTTGCTGTGTCAATTTGCAAAGAATCAGTTCAACTCAATTAGCTAGTAATACAGTGATGACATTTGCCATAATGATTTTTAAAGAGCAGCTGAAAACATCTCCAGCTATGATTCCAAAACAAGAAACTTCTGATATTTTATGTTTTTTAAAAAAGTTTCATTTTGCAAATCAATGCTTCATGAAAATATGGATATAATGTAAACACTGATTCTAATTAAATAAAATACGATGAAAAAATATTCGAAACATAGCTAATCACATACAGAGGGCTGTGACAGTGTAAAAATGCATTGCATTTACTAACTATAAAACCTCCGGAAAATTCAGAGATCAAAAAATTATGCAAACTTTAATTTCTTGCCTACAAGAAACTCTGAATACTCTATGTGTGACTGTTTCTGCTGAGAGGTGTCGTTCATGAGCACATTATTTGAAGACGGAGTTACATAACTATCCATAACATATTACATAAAGTGGATATTTTTCACCATCTTCCTAGACTAAATCTTTGTGAACTTTCCCCCTCATTCTCTTCTTCATTATTATTTAACTATTTAAATGCAGTAGTTTCTCTGACTTTGCCACACTTTCTCTTTAGCACGTTTACTCAGTGGTAGTTTGCCTCAGGGTTTGCCAGGAGCGGAATTTTGTTGTCTTCTGTCACTTGATTCTTCAATGATATCAGAAATCAATGATATTACTTAAATAAGAATTTATAGAGTACTGGGAATGCAAATGCCAAAGTCACCAACAAAACGGAAGATACATAACTGCTTTCTGCATTTCTTATTATTTATAAGATTTAAGTGGGATGAAGTGATACACAAGCTATGCATTAACCAGTGGAATAAATGTCACTCTGCCCACAGTATTTAAGATGTTTAAGACTTGTTTAATCGTTAAAAATGTGAATCACTTGGGCAGTCTAAGAATATGAATAGGTACTAACACCTTTAATTGTAAATTTATCAAGAAGTTGCCCAAAGCGGGATATAACAAATCCAGCGCTTTGCGCTGTCCACCCAAGCTAATTGATTTCCATCCCATGCTTCTGATGGATCCCAAATTTCAAACTGAGTTTAATTTTGTTGCTTCTGTTAGTCTTGTAAGTGTCAGCAGTATCTTTGGACCTTTTCTACAATTAAACTGCTGAGTAATGACCCTTAATTTTCATGAGTGTGAGCCTGTAATTAAAGGTAAACAGTTTAAGGCATGAAGTACAGAAGGCTCTCCAAATGCCGAACTGTGAGAAACTGTTGTCCAAATTCTGCAAATCTGCTTTTTAACATCAACTTTGAGAAATCCAGATAAATCTAAATAAAGTAGTGTAAGTAAGGGTGGTGCAGCATAAGGCTAACTTGAACTTCCTCATCTCCACTGTTTTCATACATCTTGATCACCACCAGGAGACCAGGTTATAGTCTTACTATGAGGGAAGTCCCTACTGTAGTAATGGGTTATTAAGAAAACAAAATCTGAGTAACTACAGAATTAATAACAAAACCATTTACAGCAATGAAACGTGAAAAGATAAATACCGTGGCAGAAAGATTTAAACCATGTAACTGTAGGTATTTAATGCAGGGACTCAGAAGAACACATGCTGAGTGTTTGTACCCTTTCTTCTATCGGATAAATCTGGAACTGGAGCTTTTAAATTATGAGCCTTGCGAAGTAGCTTCTTCCATGATCAATTCTATAGATAGATCTAGAGGTTTGGCTACTGCCTATTTTATTTCCCTAAGTGTAGAGGAGGTTGTGATGATCTGGATATACATAATTCTTTGGAATTTTTTTTTTTAAATGCTTTGGTGTGTTTCAGGAGGGACGTTTGGTTAATGCCCACTGTTTCTATCCTATCAAAGATCCTATTTCCAGTGTCTTTCTACAACATTACCCTTTAACCTCAAGCCCACGATCTCTGCTTCCAATACCCACTCTGTCAGAAAGCTCTGCTTTCTATCTTCAGCCTGGTAGTGAGGGTCTCGGCTTTTCCCAGTATTCCTGTCACTGGGCAACAGTCCACCTTCCGAACAAGATACTTCTTGGTAAGTTGGAAGAGTCCTGCCATTTTTAAGGCAGCTGGGTGCTGTAAAATCTTAGTGGGAGCAAGAAACCACTGTCCTCTGCAGAAATAAATGACTGAAGATTGAAGGTAAAATTATGTATAAGCAGGGAAGTTTTCAGTTGTTTTCTTTTTTTTTTTTTTTTTTTTTTTTTTTTTTTGGTCTGTGTGTGCTCTTGTGTTTGAAAAACAAAAACCAAAAAATAACCCTCAGGAAAGTATAGCTAGGTGCAATAAAAACTTACGTGGCTGTTTAAAGAATGCAAAATGTGCGTATTTCTTCTTTGTATAATACACTCAGTGGCAGAGTTGTGGTGACATAGTTTACTGTCAAAGAGCACTGTCTAACAAGGATTGCTCCGTCACAGTGAACTAAAATATTTTAAAATATTTTATTTTCCTTCTTGTTCTGTAAGACAACATAGTTTTTCTCTTTCAGCATTTTCTACCCCAGAGAATGTCAGGGCTGGTTTGCAGTTTGTGGCACAGAGATTTTTATAAACCCTTTCAAATTTAAGACTTAACATCAGTTGCCTACGAGTGGTAAGAAGAGGGCACTGTGACCAAGCAGTCTCTTCCAGGTCTGTTCTTAGGCAGTGTGTTGTAGCTGATATCTCTATTTTTTTTCCTCTAAGCACAGATCCAGTTTCATTTCCTTCATTCTGAAATGTGTAGTTTAATGCTTCTTCACACAATAGGGTACCTTTAGCTTAATCTAAATCACAAACTGTCTAAATAAGGTGGAGGATAGTTCAACAAATGTAGAAGCACTTTTCACCTTCACTTTCCCTTACAAATGTTATGCCAGATGTTTCAGGCACTAACAAGGCAGTTTAAGTATTGATTCGCACTCTGAATGCCCTCGGTTCAGCGTTCTATCAGTTGTACACGGCACCAGATTTAACAGTTAAAGACAGAATGTGCTGAACTACAGAAGAACTGTGTAGAATTATGAAATGCAAATTAATTAGTCTAAATCATGCTAAGAATTAAAAAGCCATTTCATCAGCTCTTCAGTTCTCTTACAGACAGGAGTATGACTTTGTTAGAATGCATTTAAAATTAAATTCACGCAGAATGTTTTCTGTTTCTAGTTACATATGCTTTTATTTTACCTCCTTTCACCTCTTCTTCCTTCTGAATACCTAGAGCCTCAACCCTCTTGTTCTTCTTTGGAATTTAGAGATATACACTTTTTCTCCCGAAAACAGCAAATTTCCCACAGGTGGTACATCCCACTCCAGGAAAGATGCTGAAGCTCAATAGCACTGCTCATTGCTGTTCCATTTGTTCTACTGCTCGTGGTTTTATTATTTTTCTTCTGTGTGCTATGCAGCCCAAGAGAGGATGAAGAAAATGTCAGGTCAGGAAGCAGTCACTCAAAATAAATAAAAACACAGCAATAAAAGCATTCCTTGATGGACTGAGACCAGAAAAGCAGGTTTCAGTCAATTTTGTGTCTTTTTGTTGACTGCTCCATGAATGACAACAACAAAAGCACTACCTTTGATCGCATGGAATTTTAATGTATAGCTGCGATGGGCAGGTGTTATTAGATGCTGTGAAGGATTCCTTCTAAAGAAAAGGCTAAATGTTTATCAGGATTTGTACTGACCAAAAGAGCTTTTAACCTTTAGGTTATTCTCCTAGACTGGTGGTAATAAAGACAGGAGGCAACCTGAAGATGTTCTTTGTGTAATTTAGAAATTCAAACCATTTTGATCTGCCATATGCATTGGGATTAAAAAAAATACATAATCTCGCTTTTGTGAAAATTTCTTTTAGAATTAGACAAAGTAACCCATTTTATATTTATTTAATTTTTAAAAAATACCAGTGCATTCTAATTGGTGTTTGAGTCATACAAATGTATTGGTTTGTTTTGGGAGTTTTGTGTTTGCGTTGGGATTTTGGTTTTTGTTTTGGGGGCTTTTTTTGTCCTTTTTCTCTAAGGAAGAGATATGCTTCATTAACCTGGCTGTGGCAGTGGGTGTATGTCTAGACTTCTACAATTGCTGTAGTCGTTTGGACAATGGAATTTTAAAAGTGGAATTTTAATAGCCAGGCTAGTGAAGTTAATATTAGAATTTGGTTATTCAAGAGATTTTGAAATCCAGGCTTTCAGAAAGGAACAACAGTTGAAACAGAAGTTCTAAGTGCTTTGACATTCTCAGTGACTTGCTGTGCTTCTGAGGTTATTATCCTCCAGACAGAACCTTGCATAAAGCAGACTTAGTCTACAAGGTCCTGGATGCAGATCTGAGTGTTTGACTTAAAAAGTTGTCCTTAAATTGACCAAACCCTAATTGCCTTAGAATTCCCAGACAATGTTGTGCATGGGACAGGAGCCATTTAGGAGCTACCTTTGGCACACTACCATTTTTTCAACTACTGCCAAAGTTTTCTTTTCAGGGGCATGAAATTGTAGAAGCATGGCTTGAAATTCTCACATCAATGCCAAATTCAGTGTGTTTTTTCTTTCTTTGCAGAAGGGAAAGTTGAAAAAGTCAGCTAAAATTAGAGTTTGACTGAACTCAGTAAGAACAAAGTTTGAATTAATTAATTTGTGAATTTGAATGTGTATGTCAACAAGTCTGAAATGGCTACACCTACAGGATCATAATATCGTAGGATAATTCCAACTGGAAGAGAGCTCAGCAGTCTGCAGTCTAGCCTCCTGCCCACAGCAGGGCGGCTCTGAGGACTGGCCTGGTTGCTCAGGGCTTTGTCCAGCTGAGTCTTGTAAACCTCCACAGCTGGAAGCTGCACAACCTCTTGTGGCAGACTGTCCCACTGCTGGGCTGTCCTCGGGAAGAAAAGCTTTTCCTTATATTCAGCCAGAACCTCTGTTGTTCCAGTTCATGGCGGTTATTTCTTGTCCTCTTATGTTGCACTAGTGTCAAGAGCCCATCTCCGTCTCCTCAACAGCCTCTCCACAGGTTCCAAGGGGCTGCTCTAAGGTGCTGCTGAAGACATCCCTTCTCCAGGCTGAACCAGCTCTGGTCCTTCAGCCTCTCCCCTGAACTCATAGGGCAGTTATAGCCACTGCCTCGCCCCCTACAACGTCTTGATGGCTCTTTCCTGAACTTATTCCAGTTAGCTGAAGTCTTCCTTGCCAGGCAGCAGAGAACCATCTCCCCCATCAATGCTGGGAATGTCTCCTTCCCCTTTCCGGGCTGCAGCTGAAAATAAAGAGGCAAAGAGGTGTAATGCTGGGGATATCCCCAACTGCTGCAGCAGTACGTGCCAGGGGAGCAGCTGCTTTGGTTATTCTTTCTCAGACAACATGGTCCAGGCAATGGATATAAGTACTTTCAGAGTATGTAATACACTGAAGGTCCTTCTTTGGCCATTTACCATCCTGCTGCTGGTGGTGGCCAAAGGCACATAATTAGGGACAATTATTTTAAACCTTGCTCTATTATTCCTGATCAGCAAAAAATACTTCAGGAATTTCTGAACTGGGCAATACATCTGGACCATCATGTTTAATAGTCATTGATAGACCATCCTCCATTTGTTTAATATCTTTTACAACACATTTATTCTTTTGTTTTCCACAGCATCTATTGAAAAAGAGATCTTCCATTTAATTATGTTTGTTTGATTTAGCTGCCTGTCCCCGGGTATCCTTCTGCCCTA
>NW_010408210.1:28477-33722 GCF_000710305.1 Buceros rhinoceros silvestris | reverse complement strand
CAGTTATTCAGAATTTCCTGCTGACATTAGCTGTGCAGCTGATGGTCACAGAGGAGTAAAAGGAATTTGTAGTGGTGCCTAAAACTGAGCATTGGAAGTTATTGCATTTTTCCAGTGCAGGAAAAAAGCCCACAAACCCCAAGAAATGTTATTTACGATTATCTTAGAATATCTTAGGCACAGAACATTTAAATACAGACTGTGAAAATCGTTGCAGGTGATGGGGACTCTTTTCAATTCAGCATGTATTGTTTAACTAATGCTATCAAGCAGTGCAGCCTGGAGATCTAACTGGGACAGACCACTTTATTTTTTATGCTAAGCTTGAAATACATTCCACAGAATCAGAAGTTCAGTTTATGATAGTGCTAGTTTAACCTAGCAGGTTAACTGAGGCAGGAAAAACTGAACAGCATGCAGTTTACTGTGTTATGGGTCTTTCAAATAAGACCTCTATGATTTTTTATTTTATGTGATCATAAAAAAAGATCCCATAGCTGTTCTTTGTAGCTGATGGAATTTACTCTGCTCTCCTCAGAAGTTTTTTCTCTCCCTTTAGCATTATGCAACATAGTTCACAGAACTCAGCTGCAGCAGCTCTAATTCCAGAAGGGGATGAACTTCTTCAGTTCCATATGTTTACAGTACATAAGAGATTTGCAGAGCTTTGTGGCACAAAAGTATTTTAAATATAGGCTAACATTATATTTATAACAGATCTGTGAACTACTAAGTGATTTCAAAACTCCACCAGTGATTCAGGATACTGGACAGTAATCTAATTTTATTGAATGAGTGATTATCTGAAAACCACAATCTGAACTGACATTCTGTAGTAGGATGACTGAATCTGTTAAGTTAAATGATCAGGTATTTAGCTGGGCAAACCTGCAGCTCCCTGATCTTGAATGAAATCTCCAGCAGAACTTTAAGGAGACTGAGGTCTATCCTGTCACGTGTGATGGAAAGCAACAAGAGACCTTCATTGCTTCCTTGCGTAATGAACGATGTTCTGTACTTTTCTTGGATTCCACCATGTCTTTAGAATGTGATGAGCAACTAATCCTAAAGCAGGACATCGGAATGCTAACTCAGCTGCTGAGGTTTGCTCTTACATGAAAAGAATCCCTTCATGTCCCATAGCTTCCTGTCCTTGGCCACAAACTCAGCCTTTGACTTGAGAAACTTTCTCGAAGAAGCTATTTGTAAAAAAAAAAAAAAGCATGTTTTCATTAAAGAGCTTTCAGTTCTGACTAACTGGCTTTTCCTTATGAAAAGATGTTAAAGCAAATATAACTTACCAAGTTCAGCTAAACAGGAAGACATCATACTGCCCACATTGCCAAACTGCAGAGAGCACGTAGGTCAGCACGTGACATGCAGTAACTGACACGGCCTCAGACAGAAATGCACTTTACCAAATGAGCACCGCCTGGTTTTTCTGTATGTACTGACTGATACGCAGTATTGATTCTATTCTGAGCGAAACATCTTCAGCTGTTCCTTACACAAATTTCAACTGTCCAGTGAATATCTGACACTGGCAAGAAAAATCTCGTTTTCTACCAAGATGCAGTGATACGTTGTGTAAACAACAGCAAGAGTTTACAAAGAATCCACATGAAAAATAGCCAGAAATTGACAGCTTGAGCACCAGTAAGTATTAACACTCTCCTCGCTAATTGCTGCCATCACAAATTAATGGAAGTCTTTTAAATCTCCTGACAGTGGTTATGTAACACTCTGTGGTTAAGGGAACTTGAGGCAGTACATAACAGATGCCACCATTAATATGCAACTGCATATGCTTACAGTGCACAAGTTTTCATCAGCTTTTTTTTTCTTTCCATCCTCTTTTTTTTTTTTTAATAATTCTTTAAAATTCTTAGTTTCTGCTTTTCCACCCAGGTGTTTTAAAGTGAACTCTTCTAACCTTTTGACTTTTTCCAAGAGGGAGCAGCTTTGGACAATACTCCAGGGATATGCTAAGTATCTGTTCTTAGTGGAACCAGAATTAGTTATAATTTAACAGGTTGTACAGGTTGAACAAATCATCTTTTATTGGGTCTTTTTTTTCATCCACTTTTCCTAATAAACTTAGAAAACAAAATAAACATTTGGGAAACTGAGTGCTTTGTTATCCCTGTTGAATTTTGGCCTCTTACTTTGTCAAGTCTCAAAATCTTGAACTTCTGAGTTCTGTTTCTTCATGGAATTAATTTTTTCTTCTTGCAAATCATTATGGGTTCCATATTAAATAAAATCAACTGATGCACTTATTTTGTGACCTGACTATGCACACCAAAACCATTCAGCCACCAAAAGCAATACATCTGCCTCATTTTTTTTCCAGTGCCAGTAATTAGGTAATGGTGATGGAAGAAGAGACCAGTTAAAAGAGATTAATATAAAACTCTATAAGAACAAGAGATCACCGTTACATATTTTCTTAATTTCTTACTTCTTTATGCACCTTTTGTCACCTCTTCACCTCTCTATCCCTTTTTTCCCTATAAGTGAGGACATCCTCAACATCAGTTTCAGTCCTCACTCTGAGCTCTTGTCTCCCAATAACCAGGACACCAGGAGTCTAAAACAAGTCACTGTAAAAGCACCTTCACGACAAGGATACACATACCGTCGTTCACAGATCGCAGCTTGGTCTCTTCTGTCCCTTTGCATCTCTCAACAGTCTCCAACAGGGAATTAATGTCACTTCTCCTGGTGAAAAACAGTTGATGTACATCTGCCTTAGGGACTAGGGACTTATGCTTGAGTCACTGACGGGCATGTGACTGAGCATCAGTGAATTGGAGAGGACATCTCTGGAAAGAGAACTGCACAACAGCACACATGAAAGGCTTCCATCTTGTACAGAGTCACAGGTTCAGGGTCCCTCAGGTCACCAGAGCTGCTCTGGTATTTTCTTCTATCCTCAATGGTGTGAGAGAGTCTACATGAGTGGTGGCTTGGAAAGGAGATTAGATAGGTGAGAGTTGCAATGCAGAAATATGGCAGCCACTTCTCTTTCTCACTAAGAGAATCAAATCAAATCAAACTGTTGTTAAGTGATAAGACACCATTGTGCCAGATCCCAACCTGTGCCGCTGCTTGGGATTGTTCTGTTTTGGGTGTGCAGAGCTTGTGTTTCTCTGTAATACCTTATGCAACTCTTATTGGCACAGTTATCCAGCCTGTTGTAATCTCTCTGCATGTTTACTCTTCCTTCCACCACATCTGCCTGTCCTGCCACTTCAGTGTCATCCACAAACTTGGTGACTGTGAATTCACTCCCATCGTCAAGATCATATACAAGGACAATCAACAGCATCTGACCCAGGGGAAACTCCTGGGGAAGTCTCTATTTGATTTCTGCCAGTGGGACTTTGACCCATTCACCAACATCCTTTGAGCTTGGTAATTTAGATCAATTTCTACCCAAAAAGTGGCTCATCTGTCCAGCAGAGAACTCGACAACTTGTCTATGGGGATGTTGTGGGAGACTGAGTTAAAAGCATTGCCAAAATCAAGGTAGATGACATCCACAGTTCTACCCTCATCATTCAGAAAGTTGTTTCATCTAAGGCAACAAGGTTAATCAAGTACAATTTAATCTTGATAAATCCATATCACCTTCTCCCAGTCACCTTCCTGTCCTCATGTTCCTGGGAGATCCTTCCCTGAGGACCTTAATTTTCCCAGGAACTAAAGTTGGCTGTTTGCAGTTTCTCTGATTCACAGCACACCCACCCCCCCACCCCCACCCCGTTTGTAGTTGGGCAAAATATTTTCCCTTTTCTGATTACATGGGCTTCTCCTTACTCCTGTGGCTTTTCAAAAATGAGTAATGGGAATTAATTTCTCATCATGCCAACCAACACTCTCAGCTCCCTTGGATACCCCTTGTCCAGCCTTATGAATTTGTCTATGCCTACTTTGTACAGATGGTCCCCAACTCAACACTCATTTACCATAAGTGGTTCACCATTTCCGTTGTTACTGTTCCTTAGTGTTAGAGACCTGGGATAAAATCTGAGCCTAATGAGGCAATTATGATCTGCTTCCCTGCCGTGACATTTGTGACTAACTTGCCATCTACATTTAGGCCATATCTGGAGCTAAACTACAGCAGTTGCTCCATCACCTGATTACCCCTCCCCAGCAGAAAAGGGGGATCAGGAAAAGGAGAGAAGACCCACAAGCTGAAATAAAAACAGATTTAATGAAAGCAGAACTAATGCCAATGCCAATATAAAACATACAAAGTTATGCGCAGCCTAGGAAATGTATGGAGGTCACAATGAACAGGAAATCAGTCCTCAGGAGCCCAAGAACAAAGCCCCACTTTCCTCAGCAAAGTTCTCCCTTTATACTGAGTGTGTTGTTGATGGTCTGGGATACACCAGCAGTCAGCTTGGGGCAGCTGCCCTGGCTGACTGCAAACTAACGGCCTGCAGAACACGGCTGGCCTCTGATTCTGTCCCACAGAAACCAGGACACTTGCCAGCACCATTTGACAATAGACCCATATCTTCCTTGTATTTTTGCTTCCTACTAACATATCTACAGATTGCTTTCATACTATTCTTGGTATTTCTTGCCAGTTTAGGCTGAAGCAGAGCTTCCGCTCTCCTCACTGCACCGCTGCACATCTGCGTGATATTTCTATATTACCGTTTTGGAGCCTCTACCCTTTTCCATCTCTCAGATGTTTCTTTTCTGCATTGGTTGTGCACTGTTTACACCATCTGGGTTCTGACTGTACCAGTCTTTTTGCACTGAGGGGCAAGGGCTGCCCTTCTGCTTGAAGAAGGCTGTCTCTGAAAATCTTCCTGCGCTCCCAAGCCCATTTTCCCTCCCAGGCAGGCTCCCAGGAGATCCCTCCTCACTATTCTCCAAGCAAGTTAAAATCTGTTCTTCCCAAGGTCTGTTTTCAGTCCTTTTCTTCCTCAGCCTTAGGGTCTTAAACTTCACAACCTTGTGATCACTACATTGCCAGAGCTACCATTAATACTCAACTGTCTAAACAAATCTTCCTTCCTTGTACACAGCTGTTCTCAAAAAGAAAGTCTCCTACCTAATAAGCATTTACTGGGATTGATTTTGGAAGATGTTCTCAACTCTGCATTGTTTGTGTACTGTTTTGCTTTCCAACAAATATCAGGGTGGTTGAAGTCACTGTGAGAACCAGGCCAGCAGGTTTGAAGCCTCTTTGAGGTCTCTGAAGAAGGCTTCACCCACCTCT
>NW_010408210.1:10523-28340 GCF_000710305.1 Buceros rhinoceros silvestris | reverse complement strand
CAGTCACCTACCAAAAGGTCTTGCTGGATGGTAGTTCCTTTCACTTGGACCCAAAGGCACTCTGCAGAGCACAGCTAACCTCCATGCACGCAGACTGCTCTTCTACAGAGAGTCAAATCCCTCCTCCTCTTTTACCCTTCCTGTCTTTCCAGAGTGGCTTGTAGACATTCATTGAATGAGTCCCATCGCATGAGCTAACCCAGTGAATTTCATTAATTCCTAAAGCACTGCAGCTGTGGCACGGCAGCTGTAATTCTATTTGTTCTGCTCTGTTCCTTAGAGTGTAAGTATTGCTGTGTAGATCTGAGATGATGTGCTATGTGCTCCTGGACTCTACAGGGAGTGTGGGAGCATCCCCCATGGCTCTGCTTCTGACATGCTTTCTGCCTGTGCTCTCTTGCTTCCTGGCTTCCAAGAATACTATCTTCCTGCATTCCCCAAGTGCCAGCTAAGCAGGTTGTGGAAGCAGAGCACAGGCATCTCTGGTACTGTGCCAGTTGTTGCCCGTCCTAACACCCTTCCCTCAAGGTCTCTCTTTATGAGAAAATGAACCACCACAAACACTTTCTGCCTCTGGGCCACATAACTTGTGAACGCCACTGCAGCTCCATTCTCTTTTCCCCCATATCATCCCCATATAACATGTATGCTGAGCACAGGCATCTCTGCTTTGTGCAGGATTTCTGGAATGGCAAGTTCCTTCTCACTGCATGTCATTCCTGCCAACTCTTGGAGCTTACCTGCAGCCTTTATGGGTGCCCGTTGGTCCAGGTCAAAAGCATGACTATGAACCTTTTTCTTGCCCTGCTTGCTCCACTGTGGGTGATGTCCTGCCCCTGTGGGCATCTCTCCAAGCAGAGATTCTATCCTGGCACTCAGAGGGGAGAGGGCCCATTTTTTACCAACTCATGATCACTCTAGATTAGGGTGAAAGATTTGGCATGTTGAATTACATTTACAGCTGCAATTGGGAGCAAAATAGCAGCACAAATGTATACTGGACATTTTTTTCTCTGAAGATAGTATTACAGGCACCTCTTAATAAAAAAAATAACCCCCAAAACCCAAACCTGTATAAAAACTCTTCTACTGCATCTACAATCATTTTAGACTGCATTAGAAAACTAACCATCATCTACTTGCTTTAGGAATGGTTGTTAACTCATTAAATAAGCCCACCAACAAGAAATAAATGTCTTGAAATTGAAAATAGAGAGCTATTTTTCCTTTCTTTTCCACCATTTGAAAGACGGCTTAACAACTTAAAGGTGGGAGATGGAGCAGAAAACAAGGATTCAATATTTTTAAAAGCAATATACCTATGTCTGATCGGTTGACTTTCATACCTTCTACATACTGATACAGGTGTTCACCTAGTTCATTTAGAGCATCTGCTTTAACTTCCTTAATGAACAACCATTTTCCCAACAGTGTCAACAAGTTGTTCAGAGAGCAATTCAGAATTGATTGATTAGGAATGTACTTCTTATCAGTGACTGCTGAGGTTGCTTAAACCAAAGCTCGTATGTAGTTCATCGTATGAGTAACCAGAATAGTAAATGGATGGACATAGAAATAAATGAATGATGTGCATTGTGGTGTATTTAAAAAGGAAATGCTAATTTTATCCAGCACTTTGAACTTGCTAGGAACCCTGAGAGCTCATTTTGTTCTTCAGAATGGTGCCTGGAACATAAGGGAGAGAGGCATGAAAGAGCTATCCCATGGATCCTTTGCCTTTGTTCTCTATATTGGTTTTTTCTTAGTAGGATATTATACTGAACTAAAAAATATTTTCTCTAAAAAAAAAAAATGCTAATATGTTCCTTCATGCCAAGAACCACCAGAAAAGCATACCACCTAGGACATCTCTTTCACAAACTTGCAACCATTGGTTTAATTTAATTGCAAACTTCTCAAATAAATTAATAAAGATTTTGCCTTAAGCTGATAAATTCATAGTAATGGAATTAATTTGTAAAATTTCTAATTTGTAAAACTAGATGCTACTCTAGATGCCATTCAGAGCTCCCAAGAAGACTGTGAAATGGTTGGAGATAAATAGAAGGGTGCTGCAAAGCAGGGGATTTGCCTTTGAATATAGAATAAGTGATGCAAAAGAAAGATTAAGAGTTTCTAATCTCCTCTATGGTAAATTAAAGGATAATAGTGACATGGAAGCAAAAATTCCTCTGAATAGACTTTCACAACTTTACATGTTAATTGCAGAGTGTTGTCCTGATAAATATGACAAAAACAAAAGCTTATAATACTGCACAATAACTGGCACTTTTTAATACATTCTGGTGCAGCCTACAGACTGCTGCATGTTGATTCCTCCTTCAAATTCCCTGTTTCTGAAGCTGAATTTCATGAAATCATCTTATGCTCCAGTCTACAAATGATACATCAAAGTGGTCTTTCTCATTTCTGTGACACTATATTGACTTCCTCAAGGAGTGAGGAGATGGAAAAGATAAAAGACCAACCTTTGAGCAACAAGAGGCATACAATGTTCTTAATGACCATTGATTTTCAATTTTCTCAGCTCCCTCTGCCCACCTCCTTTTCCTGTGCACATGTATCACACCACACATACCCTGAGCACACACAACAGATGCTACCTGGTCACCTTCTAGCCCTTGGCAACAACAACTGAGAACAGCATGAGTTTCACTTCACTGGCTTTCCAGCAGCAATGCTTTGTCTGTTCTAACCTTAAAGCAAAGAATACCTGTAGAGCAAAACCACTGCCCTCTATCTACCCAGAGCACTCATCTCCTAGACGGCAACATCCGAGATTTCCTAATCATATCTCAGTCTGTGTAGATAATTTCTTATGCTGTACATGTATATTTACGTATTCAGATAGGTGCTATTAGAATTTTAGAGACTAAATGCCTATTTTGATTAGCCCAAAAGATGCAAAATTTGCATCTTTTGGAGATTCATTTGAATTTGGATATTCATTTGAATTCGGAGATTCATTTACCTGCTTCATATAAAATTGTGCTTCTGTGCAATATTTCTCTTTTTTTTCCTGTTTTTAGTGTTATTTTAAGAACAAACTTTTAAATGTTTCTGTAGTTTGTGAGGAAAATTGTGTTTTATGTAATTTTTTTTAATATTCCAAGTGGAGCAATAGCTTTTTGGAAAGAGCTAGTCATCATATAGGCAGTCACTTTGAATCTTCTCTACACAGCCTCTTAATCCCCATTGCAGTACTCTTGCTATGCTTGCCTTTTTGTGTCTTGGAACAGATTGCCAATCATAAAATACATCTGTGCAGATGAGAAATCATCCATAGGAAGCAAGCTGATACCACCGAATGTCTCACTTGTGACCTAAATCTCGACATAACTCGCCTCCAGCTTGAAGAGGTTGTGCACTAAGCCACTGTGCCATCTACCTACCCTCTAACTTAGGCAACCTAATGAATGATTTGGTGGTTTTCCTGGCTTCAGTTCAAGCAGCTGGAGGCAGGTTTAAAACGTTGCAAGTGGAATACACTCACAAAGGCCAATTAACGCGATTTGTTTGCTGTGTTGTCTCCACAATGGCCTTTCTATTCATTTTCAATTTCCTTTTGTTCTGATACTGCAGTAATAATAAAATGTTTTATAGAAAAGGTGACTTTATGCCAACTCAGCATGGTCTTGACCTCCACGGAGGAAATATGTATACAGGCTCTTCAAGCATTAAGTACCTACGAATAAATGATTTTCTTTAACAAAGTGTGGAGGGAAAAAATCAGATATTAAATTTAACCTGTTCCCTCTAACTCAGATTTAAACTTTTCTGAGTACCATAGAAATATTCGGTCTTATCTGTCTAACTATCCAACTAGACTTAGCACTATAAAGACAAATTGTCTTGTTATTGCAAATCATACACATTGTATGGAAAAGAATATTTCATGCTGGAAAGAAAGAGCATTTCAAATGTGCTCTATTGGCAATAATCAGTGCTTTCCTAAAATCAGAGGTGATTTCCAGTTGATAAGGACACAGACCTGGGGTTCCTCCCAGCCATATCATCCTGTCCCTGCTCAGTGCTACCTTAAAAAGGAAGAAAGGAATGTGAAATAAAAAAGAAGTAATTATGCCAAATGTTCTTTAAAAGTAGCAGGTATTGCACATGAGGCCATGAAGTTTTCTTCCTTCGTTTATTTCAAACTCAGTTATGCAGATATAAGGAAAGTGCTTAAGGTCATTACCTGTTTTGCTCTCATTGATTTTCAAAGGAGTGAGGGGGTATAAATTCATTAGAAGCTTTTGGAACTCTTGTTTGTAACTCACTGTGATTATACAGCCCAGAAAATTAGGGCACATTTTATTAGCACCAAAAATGGATGTGTAGCAAAGCCACTGAAGATTTATTTTATCAAAATCAAAGAAACAAACACCTCAAAATTCTGCATTATTTCCCAAAATAATTTGATGCTCCCCTTAGGAAAAAATTTCTACTGTTTACTTCTAAGTTATATAAAATGCATCTATTTGACACTGACCACATGCACAACTCTCTTTTTCTTCCATATTAGATTTAAGGCTATTAGCCCACTGTTTTTTTTCCATCATTGTACAGGGACCAATATTTATCTTAGTGTCTACTACCACAGGTTTACAAAATCGCCCCCAGAAGTTTGTTTTATCAACGTCATAAACCCACCGTGTCAGCTTGAGCCTTAAGGTATTACCCAGCTTGAGGTAAGTTAACAAAACCGCTTTCAAAATGGAGCCTTTAATGAGTATTATCCAGCGTAAATGTCTAGAACGGATGAGCTGTTTTAACAAACATGAAGAAACTTTAGGAATGATTTTCAAAAGTATCCAGGACAATTGTGTAGCTCATTCAGTATAAAACGATGCAGAAAAACTCGGTACCAGCGCACACCGCAATACCAGTTGCCAGTGGTTTGATAACCACCAACCATGTTGTAACTGTATTTTAAGGTCTTCTTTGCTAGGCGTACTCTGCTCTTCAGACAAGGCAAGAGGAATGGTACTCTACAGTATTAGTACAGAGATTTGAAAGAAAAGGACCAGAAATGTTTAATTTGTTTCTATTATTTTCCTACCCAATTAACCTTAGAAACAGAGTCCGGAATGATTTTCAAAAGTATCCAGGACAATTGTGTAGCTCATTCAGTATAAAACGATGCAGAAAAACTCGGTACCAGCGCACACCGCAATACCAGTTGCCAGTGGTTTGATAACCACCAACCATGTTGTAACTGTATTTTAAGGTCTTCTTTGCTAGGCGTACTCTGCTCTTCAGACAAGGCAAGAGGAATGGTACTCTACAGTATTAGTACAGAGATTTGAAAGAAAAGGACCAGAAATGTTTAATTTGTTTCTATTATTTTCCTACCCAATTAACCTTAGAAACAGAGTCCTTTTTTCCTGTAGGATAGCTGTATTTGTATATTTGTTGTAATACTTTGGCTCTTTCCTACAATTCTCCAATGAATAAATTGTTACAAATGCTGTTGTCAGGCCATTCACATTTTCTCTGTATGCAGCAGGTTTTACATACACTGAATGTTTAATTAATTTTCTGATTAATGGGCTTTTTTTTTATTATGCTACTGCCATTTGGCAGCTGTTTTGACAAAACTGCCTTCCTCATTACAGAAATTCTACTTGTGAAAGGAAGTCAACCATAGCAAATGGGCTTATTGAATTATCCAGCTCACCAATTATATAGTATAAAATTATTCATCCTGATATAATTTGATCAGGAAAAATCATTTATCTTTAGTAACTGTGTTAAATTAGATATTATTCTGTTGGATAGGTGTAATTTTGCAAGTGTCTGTACTTAGAGAACTTTTTTTAATTTACTTGAACACTAAGTTATTCCCTATTTTCTGATTTTACTTTGTTACCAAAAAGGTTAGTTCCTGACTAATCACTCCACTGAGCCCAATTTATTCAGAGCCTGAAAAGCAACACTTAGCCATTTTAGAGCAAAACGCCAGATTGATGCATATCATTGGCAATACAGCTTTAAAAGACCTGTTATAAATATATTTCAATACGTTTATAAATAAATTCCAAATCAGTCTTGCAACTTCAACATTATTTAGTTGTGTGCTTTGCATGTATTTTGGCACTCTTGCAGCACTGTTGCAATCAACACTGACATTGCAATTTTACATCCTATTTTATTCAACCTAACAAATTTATAATTAACCTCACTTTCAATATATTTGCATCTTGTCATTAACCTACATGATGTCTCTTGTTAATGCTTGATGCATTTGTAAAGAAATTTTGTAATGTATAAAAAAAATACACTCCTGTTAGTGTTTGATTACATACAAAAGTATGTCATCAGCTGCTGGAAGTACCTGGGATGGTAGTGCTGTTCTTCAGTGACTCTTGTATGCCCGGAGTTTGTTTTGGCTGGTGCCAGTGTCAGCTGCACCTTAGATATTCTTGATACACATAAATATATCTGAGTTGCTGGAACCTACTGGTAATGTGATAATTATCACTCTTGATAGCTGTAGGTTTATATAAGAGTACCTGTTCTAGGACCAGGTTATTCTCCATATTGTGATGCTCAGTTATAGTCTGGAAATTGAAAGGTAATCCTGTTCTGCCTTCATGCTCTTGCATTGGCATTGGCACTGAGGCAACAGTCACCTGCTTCTGCACTCTGGCTCCAGTCCAGAGAGTCACTGTCTTTTTGAAGCTCCCTGGATTATAGATCTGCTGCCAAGTAGGTCAGAACACCCACCACAGTTTTCACTGTGAGTATTGGAGGCCTGCAATGTTATGCACCATCTGCTCTTTCTCCCACTGTTATCCGCAATGGTTTAGGTTTGGGGTTTTTTGGGTTTTGTTTGTTTTTTCCCTTATAAATGCAGTTATATAACATGTTCAGTTTTACCAGAGACACCTTTGGGTCACGTATACTCTTTCAGTGTCACCCTGAAGAGCTGACAGTACTCATTATTCCATGGCCTTGAATATGCTGGTAAGTAGTTTATACAGGTTACCATCATCAGTTCTGGCCATTTCTGGTCTCAGAACTTGGAAGTTATCTTTCAGGACAAGCAGTCACAAATCTCTTTCTGGGGATGTCAATGGTTATGTCGTCCTTCATGCAGACCTCCTGCATGCTCATCCTCTGTACTCTCAGAGAGGTTAAAGCCCCTTAGTGTTTCTGGAGACCGACTCAGTAGCAAGCTGAAGAATGAACAGCTGTTATCTCAATATCTATACAAGTAGGGTGAAGGGTCCATCCACCGGGGTAACTGTAGGAGGTCAGGGCAGGGACATCTGAAGGATTTTGTAGATCCTGAGAACAGTGCAGTGCAGGAAATAGCAAAACCTTTAGATAACTGTGGTTTTGTTTTGCTTTATGAAATATGCTGCGTATTTTAACAAGAGACACATTTATTTGACTAATTAAGAAAGTTACTATCTTGATAACTTCCTAGGGAAATTGCAAATCACATCTGAAAACTCTCTTGAAGTACATCAAACTCTGCCATCAGAGACAAATAATTTAGTGTTATGTATATCACAGAGATGCATAACTCATTTTTAATCAGTTTCAGCTTCAAAAAAGGTCTAGTTCAATGTTGCGGTTTGTTACCATCGTATTAAAGAAAGTTTGCAAAATAATTTTAGTGATAAGAAACACAGAATCTACGCTGTCAGTATTTATCCTCGAAGTTGGGCATAGGAAGGTTTCTTTTGTTTCTAGAAAGTAGTGTTTTAAGTGATTACATTCAGGAAATATATTTTCTTTTTCTAGGTCACTGTGGTAAAAGCAGACTCCTTTTCTCTACTGCTCTGTTATTTCCATGGTATTCCTACTTGAACTGGTTTATATGCTTTGCTGCTTTATAGATTATCAGTCAGTGGCAAGATAATAGGTAGGTATGAGTTGATTTTGAACAGTAGTTTTAATAAAAGATACTTCAACTATGATTGGGTAACTGCTTCATTGTTTCCCTTATTTCTTGTGTAAATGTCATCATAATCAGATTATGAAGTTTTTGCTTTGCCTTGAATGCGGTTTCTTTCAATTGCTTTCTCATCTTGTATTTCACATTGTTAATGACTTTGTACAGGTCTGCACCTTTGTTTCTCATAGCCTCGCTTGTTTCTTTGGAACGGAAGTTTTCTTTCTGGAGACTAAAAGCAGTGGTTTTGTTTCTTGTGATTTAACCACTTTGCTTTTAAGGATATGAAAGACAAAACTCAGAAGTAACATATTTAAGTAGACAAGTGATACAACTGGGAAAAATAAACAAAATTCCTTCTTTCCAAGAAGGGTAATAAACTACTCGGAAATCTTATCAGATAAGAAAGAAGATTAGATCAGAAATCTCCATCAACAGCATTTTGGTTTTCTTGACATGCACATTGAACCAGTTGAGTAAGACAAAGTTCTTGAGTAACTTACACTGCACAACAATTCTGTGACAATATTCTCTCCAGGGAGTACAAGACTTTGAATTAAAAAGCCATAACCCCATATATTCCTGGCAGAACCATTTCTTTTGCAATTGTTTGTTAATTCCAAATCAATACTAGGATCTTCTTTCTGTTGATTATTTATATTTTCCAGTCAATACTGAAGTTTGGTAGAAATTTCATATTCATAACTGTAGCTGGCCATACCCTTCACTCATCAAGCAAGTTGTACAGATTATAAACGTGTTAGTGAAAATAACTGTCACACAATGCAATAGATGGAGCCTTTCTGTGTGTGTTCTTGCTTGTGTAAGAAATCACCACTACAGAGTTCATGGCAAAAGGAAGTTATTGTTAAATATCTTATTTTTACCCTTCAATGACTGAACAAAATTAAATATGTATACTTACTAAAATTTCAGTCCTTAGACAGAAAGTTTGATGAAATTTTACTTTTTTGACTGGGACATAGGTCATTGTTAATAGACTGTCATAAAAAACGTATCTACTGAAGAACAAAAAAAAAAAGAACTCTTGATTAATGTTTTAGTGTGATCTAAATTATAATAGAATTTTTGAGTCATCTTTTGTCTACAGGGGGCATATTAGCTATAATGTTTAATCTCTTTGAAAGATATTTCCTATTGTAGGCATGTCTTACTGACTGGAATATGAAAAAATAATTTCACTTTGGTAGTCTTGACACTTTCACCTTTTCTTCAGCTGTTTTTGCTTTTCTGCTCTGCAGGACTCTGTGCATTTACTTGTATGTAAAGCTGGATATGAAAGTAAAAGAACAAGAACAACAAAAACCAAGCAAGGGTCGAGGCCTAGTGAGAATATATTGACAATGAAGAAGGAAAGCTGAATATGTATGACTAACAGCTTTGGTTTGTAACAATCCGGTTGTGCTGTGGCCATGATTTGTTTCTGTTTGCCTGCCGTGAATCAGATGACTGTGAACTCAGTGACAGCCTTGAGAAAGCATAGTGTGCCTTCAGCATCTTCCATAACTGACATTCTTCTGGCATTTTCATCTTTTCTGCAGGATACTTGGTCTTTTTCCTTTGCAGAGGCTTTGCTTTGATTTTAGTTAGCAGAATTTGTTGGTCTAGACCCTTGAGACTGGCATGAGGCCTGGGCGCCTTGAATAACGTGGACTCCAAATCTGTGAGCAGCCTCAGCAAGTAAATATAAAGTTAGCCCTGAATTTACACTGATGAGTTGCCCAATCCCTTGCTTGTCCATTCCAGAGATATTCAATTGTGTCTTTTAAGTGCTCGGACCTTGAATTTCCTCTCTGTTCCTTCACCCTTCACATTGCCTCCCTTTTCTCCTCATCCTCGGTCAGCATCTCCCCCTTCTCTTGCTGTATCTGTGGGCTTTAGTCCACTGGCCAAACCATTTTGGATTTCTACCTCATTTTTATTTGATGTATGTTAATTTTCATATGAAGATGAAACCATGACAAACACTGCAACAGCTTATAGCTTTCAGGAGTTTTTCCCAGGTATATTTGCTCTCCTCATGTGGTGCCGTGATGAAACTTTTTCCATGGTAAGGTCTGGGAGACTTTCTCTCCATCTTCCACTCTCAGCAAACACACTCCTCAATAAAATTTTTCACAGGTGATTCTCATTCTTAGTGTCAGTAGTGACTTTAGAAAAACTCTAAATATTACAAACTTAAGGTATAAACCTTGGTGGTCTTTGTTCAGTCCTGCCTTCGTACTATGAAGGGAACAGAGTGAAGGATAAGAAAGTTTGATATAGATACACTTCTTCTAAGAAGATATACCTGGCAACCTACAGAGGTGAGCAGCAGCCTTTGTCGGATCACAGCTTTACAATATCAAAACGTAAAGCTCTGTTAATGAGAAGAAAAACGGTATCTATAAAAATTGTCTCCGTTGTTATATACCCTAGTCTTTATCTCTCTGAATTCACCCCATTGTAACTCCCATGACTCCAGCTGAGATGGTTCAGATGAGCAGTGCTGGATAAGAGACAAGAAGCAGGGCTGTTGTCACCATGCAGGTCCATTTGAAGGGACCCTCTGTGAGCCTGGCTGCTGCTAACGCCTGGTACAACATACGCCTTTAAAGCAGTGCACTTGTTTTCAGTCTTCTGGAGCAACAGTTCCAGGTCAAGATGGCAACAACCACATTGTGTCCACCCCCACAACGAGTTTAAGTGGTGATTGAAACAATATCTCATCTCATTTCTATTTACCAGGTTAAAGGAAGTTTCTCTCCTGAATGGGGTCTCATCTATTTGCAGCAGGAAATAAATTTCTTTTGAAAATAAATCAAAAAAAGACTCACAGGGCTGCCAACACAGGTCAGTGTAAAATGATTCTAAAGTGCTTGGTTATTGCAAAGTTTTTCTGAGCACTTTATCTGAAAAATACTGAAAACCTCTGAAAAATAATCCACTTTCTCTAGGCAGTTTGTACAGACCTGCTTAACAAAGCGAAGGTTTAAAGACCTCTCTTGCCTTTTTGACCTCCAAATACTTAATGTAAGTATTTCAAAAAACATTTTTATGGCAACCGATAATTTCAGGAACTCATTTAAAGACGATTCTCACTATAAACTATTGGATATAAGTAAAAACACAGCAATGAAAGGAGATCACCATGCATTTTACTAAATCAGTTAAAATTCCAAACTTCAGATGATGTTGTACAACATAACTTAAGCTGTCTGTCCCTGTGGAGTGCCAGCAAGAGGGAAAGAACTGGAATATTTTGTATTATTCTAGAAATGCTTCAATGATCTGGCCCAATTTGATCCTAACTGTACTAAGGAGATTTTTTTCACTACTTTTTGATTCTTCCTTAATGTAAACGTGACTGCAAAGTAGTCTAAAACCCATGGCATTTCCTATACTTTGTGTTAACTTGTTCACAGATGTTTTTCTTGTATTTAAATCTAATCTATATGTAAATGTTCATACAGTTAAAGACCAGTTCCCCAACACACGTCTATATCTGAAGACTTTCTGTTAGAAAAGTAAATCACATCAGAAAAAGAGAAGCTAATGTGATGAAAATAACGACAGGAAAAAACCCCAACAAACAGCACAATAGAATTATCCCTGATTGTGTCTGTTGTTCTACATAAACAAAATTGAAGTACTAGATAAATAATACTTCCCATATTTTGGTTTTGCTGTGATGCAAAATATTGACAACTGTTAGTTTCTCTACCAGCCTCCAACTTACAGTACATATTTTCAGTGTCTTTTAGGGTAACAGCCTGTCATTAGAACTGTGAGAAATTTTCCATCTATAACAGAATTTGTATAGTATGACTTTTTAAAAGGGATACTTCTTTTTCCTCCGGGTCAAACTTCTCTTCATTTTAAGTACACCAGAGGTGAGCATTAGCCAACACAACTGGCAAAGTTCATAGTGAGAGCAAAATTCCAGAAAAAAAGTATTATTTTCCTAAGCAACAGACAACTATGTAGTATATGTATTTATCCTTGTTACGAAAATACCCCGCAGACAATTATAAAAATAATACGGGTTTTATTAGGTTCCCTTAAACAAGTTCGAATGATGTCTGGTTAGGAAATTTTTACACAGAACAATACCTTACACGTAATTAACAACTTAAAATGAGGGAAAAACCGGTTTCGCAAGTAAATCAGCTCCCGATTTAAATCCGAATACCTTCTCTTTGCCAATGCAAATTGAGAACTATCTACCAACAATCTGGGAAACCATTCACAATAGCTTTATCTCCCACTATCTAATAGAGGAATCTCTCGCTTACAGAAACGCAATTTCTTACCAAAATATTGTGGTCGGCGTCCCGACTCCAATATTTCGTAGCCCCTGTTCTGACGTCTTAGAACAGAGTGAGATCCCTTTCTCTGCCTTAGCTTGTCTCCGAGAAGAGACAGTTTTCTGCTGCTTCTGCAGCTTGCGGCCTTCACGCCTTGTGCTCGTTACTCGTGCTTGTGCTGCTGGTGCTGGTGCTTCGCTTGTTCTGTCTCTTCTACAAGACTCCCGTTTATATAGTAGATAGACGTGCACTGTGGTCAATTATCAGAGATGGGATCTAAATGAGTTTTCGACAAAACTCAGACTTGCAGGCACCCTCTCCACAGGGGTCCGGAGCCCTGCCTTTGTGTGCAAGCACCTGAACGGAGGTAGCAGGAGAGCTCCTGGAGTCTGCCTGTCTGCTCCAACACAGGAAGGATAATTAAAACCCATCACAATCCTGTATCTCTGTCACCCTGTTAACTTGTAGCAGCAGGACAGGTGACCAGGAAAACAGCTACTTATATATTTATAGATATCACCACATGTGTGCTTAGTATAGGGTTTCACAGATGTAGAGCAAGGAGAGAACAACAACAACAAAAACCAAAAAACAAACCCAAAAACAAAACAAAAAACCCCAGCACAAAACAGTTTAGCAAATCAGCTTAAAACCAGAAATGAGACAAAAAATTATAAATCTATGTAGTCATATTTAATCTACTGTGTATCTTGCAGCAGGTACCCAAAAGTATGATTACATTCTTTGTGTGCTCAGTTGTGAACGTCTCTGTCTACTGTGGATGAAAGGAGATCTTGGACAACTAAGCAGAGTGTGAGTAAAAACATTACTTTTGGGAAAGTCAGCTGTTTAGACAATTTTTAAATTATACTTTAATTTTCCCAGTTGACCTTTGAAGAAAATGTCCAGTGCTCTCAGCTTCAAAACATCAACTGCAGCTACACTGATTTTTTTTTCTTCACACCTGTATTAGTGTGGCTTTGAGAAAAATAACTTCTCAAGGGAAGATCAAGATTGTGTTTCAAAGGTATGAAATTTACCTGGATATTAAGTAGTACCAAGTTCTTGTAAGGAGCTATACATGCAGCCCCTTAGAAACAATGTTTTCCAGACATCTGAGCAGAATGCTGGAATTTGAGTTGAAATTAAAAGTTCGTCATATATTTAAGAGGTTTGTATATTTATACGTCTATTTTTAATGTATATCCCGTGCCATGTGATATTGTACTCAGCAATAAAATCTGTGGGAAAGAGGGAGGAAAGGGGGATGTTTGGAGTTAGGGCATTTGTCTTCCTAAGCAGCTGTTACACATGCTGGAGCCCTGCTTTCCTGGAAATGGCTGATCATCTGCCTGCTGAGTGGAAGTAGTGAATGAATTCCTTTGCTCGGGTGCACAGCTTTGCTTTACCTATTAAACTGTCTTTAACTTGATTAATGAGTTTTCTTGCTTTTGCCCTTCGGATTTGATTCCCATGCCATTGGGGGGGAGTTGAGGAAGACCATGCGGGGATGAGCTGTGGCATCCTCCACAGATGAAAATCCTTCCTTTGTATATGTTTTAGAAGAATGTCCTTGGCTAGAAGATCTTCATCTCAGGTAGAGAGGCAGAAGGACAAGGTGAATTGGAATGGATTGGATAGGCTCCAAAAGAAGCAGTGAGATTGAGGGAAGATGTTCTCTGATAGAATAACTATCCCACAGTGAAAAGTGGGAATTTCTTTTTACTATTATTTCCTCTCCCCCACCATTAGGCAGGTAGAAAACTGTGTATTAAAGGCAAAACAAGAACTTCTCTTCCTCTGCAAGGACAGTGATGTGAGAGGGCTCTGCTTTCACTGTGTGTTTGAAGTCTGCACATCAGAGGGCTTTGACTGTGCAAAGCTATCTTGTTATTAGAACAGGAATTGAAACACAAGGGCTTTCAGAAGTGAAAAGAATGGGGGATGACAAAGAATAGAAAGCAGCTAGTAAGCAAATTTTCCCTTCCCTTGCTACATCTTTGTGTGATGGGTTTCAGAAAAGCCCACACAGTACCTGTGGGTCCTCTGTGATTCTCACTGCTCCTTCTCGGCCCTCTCCCCTGCGTATGTGTTCATCAGCCCTTGTGGAATGTAATCTTTTCTCACAAAAGTTGCCACCTTATCTGCAGTGCAGCAAGCAAGGCAAGGAAAAGAGGCCCTTGTTAACAAGCCACATCTTTTTAAGGAATCTAACTTATATTCACATATATTAACTGTGAATGTGTGACCTAAACACTTTTTATGAGCTCTAGCAGAGAATAACGACAGTATTCAGGAGTGAAAACAAAGCACACCGTTCCAAGTTTTCCTAGACAGAGAGAACTTGGGATAATTTCCATAAAACCTTATTGTGCAGTAATTGGAGAAAGAGATTACAGAGAAAAGACATTTGGGAGACAACTCTTGTTTGTCTGTTTCCTTTTTGCAGAAAAGGGTCAGAAATAACATTTCTGGTTTTATTTCTATGAAGGAAATCTAAACTAATAGGGTTAGTTCAGGCTCAGGTCTGGCACATTCTTTTTCAAAGAGTGGCAGAGAATAGAGAAGAAAAAGACGTAAAAAGTTAAGATAGGAGCAAATTAAACTCAACAGATCAGGTTTCCATGGCATAAACTAGTCTTGTCAGTGTTCCTTCCGATTACTCTATAATATTAGAAGAGACAGATAGACACCAAGAATTATTGATATTGGGAAAAAAAATACCTCCCAAGAGTAAGTAGTCACACCTGTGAAACTTATTGCAAGTGGGTGTCATCCTGACAGATACAGTAATTCCATTTTAAGACACATTTGTCATTATGTGTGTAATGATAAAGAAAGACTCACGCTTTAATAGTTGAGAAGGATTTTCTCTCCCATGTGTTGTATTATATTACTGTTGTACTTTAATGCATTCATTTCTGGGATGCAGCAGAGGAAATATATTGCTTGGAGAAATTGCACTGATGGACTCTGCTTTAGGCAGGTTGTGGGATTTGGTGAGCCTGTTGTCTGTTCACGTACAGCAACTGCTATGTTACAAAATCAGAAATGCGTTTTGTAAGAGCAACATCTTAAATTTTTCTTCATACATATTTGCTCCATGAAATTCTGCTTTAGAACATTAAAATCTCAGAAATAAAATTAGAGGTTAAGCCATTTTTCATGCGTTCTCTGTGCAACATTAAAGCAGAACTTATAATATTCAGTATATTCAGAAGTATATAACAGATACCTTTAAGGCTTTTCAAGGAGTTTTGACAAAAGATTCTGCATGTATTACAGGAAAATATTAAAGTATCTGCAAGTAGTTATATTTTACTCTGAAGATGGTTGGATTCTGTTTAGAGGGCTGAAGGGGATTATCACTTTGGCAAAGGTACCATCCTCTTACAAAAATTGTATTGGGGAATATCTGACTCCCAAATCAAGCTAGGGAACTCTAAAAACGTTTGATTTTTTCATGTATGACTTTGCTTATCATCAAAGCTACTGTCATGAAATTGTATAATCTCTCAGGATTTAAGCCATAACCTGTGAAATAATAATAGCATCATTTGATCTTGATCAGTCTGTAGGAATTGGGACCCTAGTTTCATAAATACGGATATTGGCTGGAGGAAGTGAAGAAGATCTTACTTTCTTTTCCACTGGTCAGTTTCTTTCTAAATAATGACCAGATCTGAAATAAAAAACTTATCTTGGTCTTTTCCATCTTTCTCTGACTTTGAGAAGATGAATCTACATCCTCTTGCCCAGGGTTGTAGAGTCTGAGACAGCTGAGAAGTTAATGTATTAAACTTGTACTCAGGCTGTTGATGACCGTGTATTTTAATTGCCTTTCTACATTGCCGCTATACTGCCTTAGTAGTAATTTTTTTCTGGATGGAAGTGGATAGAACTCACTGATTTCCCCTCTCTGCCCATAGTAAATCAGTAAGTTTACTGTAAATTCAACTTCAGGGTGAAATTTCATCTGAATTTGACCATGGGTTGAGGTATTTTTTTGAGGTGATAGTAGTGTGGGTGTTTTGATTTTAGTCATTGGCCAAGCAATTGTTAGTATTTTTTCTGTCTTCCATGGTTGTTTGAAAGTTTGAAAGATAAAAGAAAATATCTGTTCCTTACTTTCTTTTTCCCTTTCTTTGTTTAGAAGTTGAAGAACACCTCTAAAGAACACCACAGAAATCATTCCATTAAGAGTATTAATATCCTTAAGATATCAATATTGTAGATTAATATTTTCAGATAAAAGTAGATGAAGCTCATTTTAACTAAAAAAGATTTTTTTTTTCCACCTCAAGGCAGTTTCATTTTTCTTATATCCTTGGTGACCATTCATGTTTGCTTAATGATCTCCTCCGACTTAATCTTTGACACCTTACTGAACAAGCCTTTTAGCACATAGAGATTTGTAGGAGGAATTCAATATGCTGTAAGAATTTCCTTTACCCTGTCAGCACCAATGTCACTTGCTGTTGTAAGGTTCATACTAGCTATAGTTAATAAAATCACAGTTAACGTTGATATGAATGTATCAAAGTACATTTGTACCTCAGTATGTAACTAGACCTTAATTTTCATGTCAGAAATATTCCATTCTGTGCTGTGAGTTACGACTTTCTCGGAGGTAGTATGTGGCCAGAATGTAACATTCCTACTAGAAATGCAGAGGACTATACCAGTATGGTTTAAACAGAGCTGTCACACTGCACTGGACTGAGAGAATTTCTGTTGTAACTACTGCTTATTTGAGAAGGAAGTAACATCCATACTGGAGACATCGGTTTTGTTTAGGCAGTTTAAGGGTCCTCTAGACCACATCAGTTTTAAGACTTCTGTGTGAAATGTTTCTGACCACTTTCTATGAAATTCTAAATTAAAAGCACCTCTAAAAACAAAATAATCTCTTAAAAAACCCAATTTGTTTTGTTCTCACTGACTTTTTCACACTCAAGCTTAGGTGAATATTGTATAGACAGGAAGAAGAGCAATTAACATTTAAAAAAAAAAGAATTTCCCCTCTTGCTGCTTTTTTTTCCAAAAAGACCAGCTTCCTTAATCTACAGTTTTGCCTTTTTCATTAGGCATGTAATCTGCTTCCCTTAAAATTAGGAAAAAAAGCAAACCACAAAACATTAGTGCTTAACACCAGACACTGCTTGATTATTTGTGGTATCCTGAAGATGTATTGGATGGATGTTTTACTTGTATTTACGTGCGTTTCTTCTCCAGATTGGTGGAGAAGCGTGCCTTTGTTAAAGTTCTCTAGACAAGCTGACAGCAGTTCCTCTGTTTTATGGAAATGTGTTTGCTATTCTCACAAGTGTACTACAGGGAAATCTACACAAAGTTTTAAAGAGCAGTAGGAATGGGAGTTGCCAAACCAGGCTAAGAAAGCAAGAGTTTTAATAAACAAGGGAGGAAACATGTTTCGGTCATGTCCTACGGCAATTGTTAGTGTTCTCATCGACTCCCTAATCTCTATAATTTGAATAGAGGAACTACCATTCTCAGGCTTTTAGCCCCGAAGTTTTTGCCATAGATTTGTGGTGGTGGTATATTTCTTTAATGCACCAGTAATGT
>NW_010408210.1:0-10381 GCF_000710305.1 Buceros rhinoceros silvestris | reverse complement strand
ATTCCTGAGATCAGCACTGCAATGTTGCTTTTTTAGGTATATCATGTTTAGTACTACACACTGGGTACTCACTTTAACAAAGGCAAAACACTGAAAACACTGAAATATACGATTTGGACCTAAAAAAAAAAAAAAAGGTATTTTGATATAGAGCACTGTTAAATGGCATATTCATTTGCTTATTATTTCCAGTAATTTATCTTGCAATAGTAAACATGGTGTTTTTGCTAAAACCAATTCAATAAAATGTACCCAATTAAATGGATTTATGTCTTTAAATAGATGGTAAAAATGTTGTGTAAGATTTGCTTATTTGTCAACAACTTATTAAATATATTTACAATTGCACAGTAAATTCCTGGAAACATACTAAAACTGAATGATAGTATTCCCTATTTTATAGGAGACTTTGCCTTTAGCAACATTAGATTGATAAGGTACAAGAAAACTTCAGATGTCTTAAAACAGTCACAGTCCTGTTCCAGACACATGCAGCACTACTGTCCTGAGTTATCATTCACCTTGACTACACTGGCGTTAAATGGTTTGTCTGTTCTAAATCTTCAGTAAAAATATATAGCTCTTTTACAGGACATAACCAAAAGGGAAAGAAATCAGTATCAGAGATCCAGTTCCTTACCAATATCATAAAAAGTTCACAGAGTATGTCATTCTGAAGGGGGAATTAAAAACAAGAAGAAAAAGAAAAAAGGTAAAGAAAAAAGATCATTCTTGTTTTCACATTCTGCATTTTGCATTTTAAAATAAAACCTACCTTGTCCAAAGTTCAAATTCTGATAGCTTTGAGCAAACTGTAAATGCTGACAAATAGGCAAGAAAGCAATATTCCTATCTCCCCACAGGAAGCAGTAATATGACTTGCTGACTAGAGGCCATTTTTATATCTAAAATGAAATACAAGTCAAATAGTAAATCAGATGTATAACGTGATTGCAAGTTTCTTTGGCACGTCTATGCCCCTGCATATAGATATATATGCACATTAAATATGTGTATTTACACTACTGAAATAGTGACTAGTGAACAACTGACATTTTGGTATCCAAACCCAAGCTTCTGTTAATTTTTTTCTTGGAGGATGCTTTGTACTCTCCAAGCTCTGTGGGCTCCTTCAACATATCTCAACTGGAGAACCGGATTCCTGTTTAACATTACGAGAAGCATTTGGTACAGGAACTTACGATGATCACATGCACTTCTAGCCACACAGTCACTGCACAGGGCAAAGCTACCAGTCACTTGTAGTTCAGTGAAGCAGAACTGTTCTCCCAGAGCACAGCTTGTGCCTCAGTGGGGCACTTGGCTTGGAGTGTATTTCCTTCTAGGGACATGGCTTGATAGTTGGTAGCAACATAAAATCAGGGCATAAGATCAATTTAAATTAAAGCAGAATATTTCTTTGTTTTTTAATGCTCGTCTCAAAGGAGAGCTGTGTGTTCGTAGGTCTATGCATGTTTTTGAGCTAGAATTTACCTAGAAAAGGGGTTGTATGATCAATTCTTTTTATAACATCGATCGTTTTCATTAAGGAGAAAGAAATGCAATGGTAAGCCAGGATTTTTCTTTTTGGGAAGTTTATTTTAAAGCCCCTTTCCTCAGGGATATTGCTACTTCATCTAATATACTTAAGTCTGTCTTATTAAAGGCTTATTGTTCAATTTACTGATCTTACATTAGTAAAATGCTTATTTAAAATAAGAGTGATATTGAAAACATTATGGAAGCATTTTGGAGTGCCTTGTTGGAATAAGTTCGTATCTTGTCAGCAGTTGTCTTTTTTAGGGATAGTTTGGTGGGGGGTTTTGTTTTGTTTTTTGTTTTACATTTTGGTGTGGTTTGGTTTGGTTTTTTTAAGAGGGTCTTAATTAAATAAACAAACTACAAGGGTACATCAGTAATGTTAAATATGGTTTCTGGACTCCTCTCAACAGAACACTTAAAGAGTTTATTTTTGCTTTTGGTAAATAAGGAAATGTAAAGCAAGAAATGAGAACAGTACTCTGGCCACCAACTCCACAAATCAATATGTGCTGAGCATAAAACCTCAGGAAATAGGAAATCAAATGTCACCTTTTGCAGATTGATGTGGACACTTATTAATGCACCTATTCATTTGCAAACCAGCAAATATTTTATCTTATTAGGGTAAAAGATAAAACTAGAATATATATAGAATACTACTGCAATTGATTGTTATTAAGATTTTCTTGCTACTGAAGAGTGCTAAGTTTCCCCAGTTTCCACTGAGTTTCATGGAAATCAATGTTAGTTCCCTAGCAGTCTAGATTCAATGGGATTATGCTATTCAGATATGTGGATAAACTTGCTTGAATGTTTTATTTATTTTCTGTTTAAACACATTTCTACAAAACAAATTTTTTTCCTGCGAGCTGCAGTTTTCACATCAGCAGACTTGTTCATTCTTCATAGGAGCAGGCTGCTTACATCGCTTGTGAACCTGAGAGGACTGCATGTAGAGCCTGAGAGTTATCTCCACTACTGAACATGCAGCACAAGGACTTTGGGTTAAACATGGCCTTTCCCGGGTTGTCAGCTGCCCAGGAAATCAGTAGCTGGAACCTAAGAAAACTACTAATTTACTATAACCTCAGTTCTTGCACGTCACTAAGATAACTACTAAAACTTGAAGCTCATGCTTTGAAAAACTTTAATAAATAAGACATTTTTCCAAAGGCAATCTTTAATAATTTTATGGTGATCCTGAAAAGAGTCCTTGATGGAGGTCTATAGGAGAAGGCAGGCTTGATCTTCTGTCATTTTTTTCATGTAGAATAATATTTACCGGAACATCTCAATCACATTACTGAATTTTAAATTTAAGATATCCTGGTACATTCGAAAGCTCCTTCAGACTTGAAAAGAAGCAGAATTTGACTCAGTAGTAAATGAGTGTGTTGGGTTTGTGTTTGGTGCGGTTTCAGTAGTGAGGGATGGGGCTGCTGGTGTGGCCCCTGTAAGAAGCTTCATGAAAAGTCCCCTGGCCCCAGTTCAGCCCCACCTCTGGCCAAGGTGGAGCAAATCAGAGCCCCTGCGAATAAGCCTATCTAAGAAGGGAAACCGTTTTGGCAAGGGCCTTAGTTTTGGGAGGTCTCTTCTGGTTTGGAGAGGGTGGGACAGAGGGAGAGACAATCAAGCAGGAGACAACCATTTGGTCACCCAGGTTAGTGAGAAAGAGATCAGGGAGACACGCTGAAGCAGCCATTTCCCTTCAGCCTGTGGTGAGATGGCAGGCAGGCCTTGCAGTTCGCAGAGATCACTGGTGAAGAACAAGTTGGTTCTCAGCCACTGGAGAAGCCCACACTGGAGCAGGAAGTTGTAGAGGAGTCCATGCTGGAGCAGGAAGTTGATCCTGAAAAAGGCCATGACTCTGAGGGAGATTTGAGCTGGGAGAACCACTGCTGGTGGAAAGACCCCAGTGCTAGCGGGAGGAGCTTATGGAGGACTGTCTCCTTTGGGAGGGGTGCCATGCTGCCGCAGGGTAGAACTGTGAGGAATGTTTCCCTTGAAGAGTGAGCAGCAGAGTCACACTGGAGCAGGAAGTTGTAGAGGAGTCCATGCTGGAGCAGGAAGTTGATCCTGAAAAAGGCCATGACTCTGAGGGAGATTTGAGCTGGGAGAACCACTGCTGGTGGAAAGACCCCAGTGCTAGCGGGAGGAGCTCGTGGAGGACTGTCTCCTTTGGGAGGGGTGCCATGCTGCCGCAGGGTAGAACTGTGAGGAATGTTTCCCTTGAAGAAGAGTGAGCAGCAGAGCGGAAACAGCATGGAGTGAACTGGGACTGATGGCCCCCCGCATCCTCCACTGCCATGGCACTGATTGTTGTGGGGAGGTAGCCGAGCTGGCCCCAGGAAGAAAGGAGGGGCAGGGGGAAAGGTGTATTTAAGATTCAGTGTCCTGCTCTTATTGGATTGGTGATTTGGTAATGATTTTATTCTTTAAATGAAATTGATTTTATGTCCCCAACACAAGTCTGTATTTTACCCGTGACTATAAGTGGTGAGTGAGCCCTCCCTGTCCTTTGCTGTATTTTCTCCTAGTGGAATGATAGACTGGCTGTGTGGTCCTTGTTTGCCAGAGGCTTTTAAATGATGACAGACAGTTTCTGTTTTGCTAAGGAAGACTTCGTAATAATACTTTACTTTAGTTTTAGCCTCTCTTCCTCAGAAATATGGACAAAAATTCAGAGGCATGTGTCCTCCCACAGCCATTTACCCTTTTTACAAAAGGGAAATAAAATCATTAGGAGAAGAACTGTACTTGACAGCTCAGTTATCTGTCTCCTTATCTAGAGGATGACTTTATTTCTTTTTTTCATGTCAGAATATGACAAACAATTTTTGCTACCTCAGGATTTAAGCACGTTCCTCGATGCCTTGATGCAGGTCTGGTTATGATTGGGCTACTGCTTTCCACTTCTCCTAAGCAAAGTTTCCTGAAGGCACACTTCCTTCTTGAATACACTAGGCATCTTGGGGAGAATCACTAAGATCTCAGTTTATAAGTCAGCAGACTTTCATCCTGTTGCCTTGAAGTCACTCTTAACTCAAGGCTGGGTAAGGTAAAATGTTTAGGAACAACAGAGATTTTTAAAAAGTACTAAAGGGAATCAAGTTATTAATCTACTTCCATTAAATTTAAATCATAAAGGTTTCTTTTCTGTCACCTACCTGATGTCCTGACCCCATCATTCAGAGATTCTGTAATTCTGAAAACCATTTACTTCGGGATGCATCTATTAGAGAAAAATCTTTTTGAAGTCTCCCCTATTTGAAGTATTAATTCTTTCTTTTTTTCTTATCCAGGAGATGTCAGAGATGGCTACAATAATTAAAATAAGAATTATTTCCTTTTGAAAATGTCACTTCGTTAAACCACATGCTGTCTTTTTGAACAGATAGTTAACACTTTTCATAAGGAAGAATGCCTCTTCTGTGGTACATTTCAGTGTGAAAAAGTCCTCTGTATTGAACTTTTGCTATACATCAGCTTGTGATGTGATGGTCTGCTTGATTAAAAAAAAAAAAAGGAAAAAAGTCACCTGGATGAGCTAAATGTACACAGCTCATTATCAGTTTCTTACTGACGTAATTGTAAATGACCACATGGAGGGTTGGGATAACAGTTTCGTTCTTCTTGAGCTACTGGCCATTAACATCATTCAAAGATCTGCTTGCAACTACAAAAGGACAGAGCAAAGCTTCACTTCAGAAAAGAGCTGCTTCTGTTTCCCACTCATTTCTTGACCTCCAGAGTGCTCTGGCAGACGAGAGCTCTGGTAAGTGCTGTTTTCAAACTGTACAGGACATAGGTTTGCTCACTGAGAAAGGAAATGAGACAACCACATTTTCTTTGCCTTGCCCAGGTGACTCTGAGGATGAAAAAACTAGGCAGAGACTTCAGCTGTGCAGAAAAGAAAGGCAAACCTGAAGGCATGGAAAGCAAAGACCCTGGAGTCTTCCCAAATGGAGAGTGGTAGGCTAAAATTCCGAGTTTGTGATGCTTTTTGGAGCTCCCTGTTAAGACAGGGTAACATCCGCGCTCTGAAACAATGTTATATGCTGCACAACAGGACTCAGCCATGTTGAATATTGGGTGTATGAACGGGCTGAATTTGCTGAAATAGAGGAGCTGCTGTACCTTGTGACTGTAAGAAACAGTGAATCCAAGCAGCAGCTTTGCATAGGTAAATGGGAAGAAGATGCTTCTTGAACGTGGTCAGTACCTGTGCACTTCTTGTCCCTGCACTAAGTTGCTTCTTACATGATCAATTGCATATGCTCACCTTAGGCATGTAGATGCACTATTTGTCCTTCATCAGTGTTTGAACATTTACACTGTCAAAGCCCATAATTAGTCCTTTAGGAAAGCTTGCATAGTGCAATATATTTGACTGCGTCCAGAAACGAAAATAAAAGGCGAACTCCTCCAAATATTGCTTCTACTCGGTTTTCTTTCATTTTACTGTCTTTCCAACAAATTGTTTGGCTGCTTCTCTTTCTTCTTTCTTTTTTTTTAAGTGTGAATATACACACATGAAGGGTGGTGGGAGTGGCAGGCTGCTTTCTCAGTTATCCACAGAGAAAAAAAATAATAATCTGTAATTTGAATTAATAATTTAACAGCAAACTTGAGAGTGGCAGGAGTCCGGGGATTTCTGTTATGGAGAAATTCAAGTTATTACTTGCCAAAATTTTCAGAAATTGATTTTAGAACCTGAAGGCCAAGTTCTCCATGATCCCTTTTTGCCAAACATGCTCAAACCCAAAGACAGAAATTACTTTTGATGGTATTTTTTAACTACTGTGACTGTTTTGGTCTGAACTAAAGGTTAAGTCCTCTTCTCCTGCATGCTGTTAATATCTTCTGATATGAAGTCAGCAAAAGGAGAGAGAAGGAATAAGTCTAGCATTTCAGAATAATAGCCTTCAGGTAGATAGGATATGGGAAGGAGAAATCATCAGAGAAGAAATATGAGAGGCAGGGACAAAGAAACAACCTGAGCTGGGCAGAAGTGATGCACGAGAATAGTCGTTCCCTGGAGTTTTAGTCCTTGTTCTCCCATACGTTATCATGAAGATTATAACTAACAGCAGTCCGTAGCTGAGGTAGCAGGAGCTCAGAACCAAACAAGTGGTTCAGAAAAGCTGCATTTAGGTGCTTTTGCACCAATCAGCCTCCTTCCCAGAACCTGAAAGAGAAGCAGCATTTTGTGAGTTTTGACACTTTCTCACTTTCAGCAAGAAACTAACTCCCAAACTGCATATGCAATTCTCCAGTGTTTGTTCCTGATTTTAGGAAGGGAAATGAAAAACTATGGATTCATTCCTAGGGAACAATGGGGAGGAATGAATAATCTTCCAGAAAACAACATGCAGCATAAGAATTTAATTTTTTACAGAGAACTCTAGTGGGTAGAGCTTATGGTGTGACAACTGGTCTGTGCTCTGCAGTTAAGAAAATGTTCTGCCTGAGGGAGAAAAGAAAATGGAATAAATATTACCAGGATTTAAAGATTTTATCACATTAGACTTCAGGTCTCCTTGCTGGAGTTTTGTGACATGCTATGCTAGTTTTGTTAGGAGGTCATGGAACATTTGGGCGAAAGACAGACTTGGTGCAGAAACCAGTTTACCGTATTCCATGTAACAGTAGGATAGTTTTATTGTCAGCAAACCCTCTGAAATAATCTGTCTTTAACTATATAATTAAAACAGAAGTCAATTATCTTCAAATTACTCTATAATAAGATGATAAAGACAGCAAATTCTTTCTGGAAATATGTACCTTTTCCTTATGATCACCAGTGTTTGATATATTGCTAGGATTTCAACACAGAAATGAAGAAAGATTCAGAATTGTTATGGTAATAGTCTCAGATTGTTTCATTCATGTGGGTTATGATTTTTTCAGCATCTTTATGTACGTGTGGACTCTCATAAAATTACTTGAGAATACACTTATGTTAAACTTAGCTGTCTCATTAAAAAAGAGGGGGAAGAACTGAAGTCTCTTGTCTTGAGAGAAGCAATGTTCTGTGAGTGAAAATATAGGTGCTCTGCTTCAGTGCTTTCCTGTTCCCTTTTTTACTTTTTTTACTTCCGCCAATGAGTTCTCTGTTACAAGAAAAAAAGGTGTTGCTTTATTCCTCTATTGATTTTGTGAGCATTAACTCTGCATCCCTCAGAAGTCTAAATCACCCATGAAAATATTTATTAGGAAAAAAGGGTGCTAATAAAAAGCATTCATAAAAGAATGCTTTTTAGAATTAGAAGAATTAGAGATTGTGAAGAAGACATTTAATTTTCTACGACAGAATATGCAATAGTTTAACAAGTTTATTTTTCTCTTTTTTGCTACTGTGGGTAAAAAATCAGCATCTGTCCCGCTTTGTCTGAATACACATTTCAAAGAGAAATCTTGCCAGATAATGAAAAATATGTCTTTTCAAAAGTATTTACTCCAAATTTTGTGTCTTAAGACACAAAACAAGACAAATATGTGCTTAGTCCAGACTTCTAAAATAGAAGGGAAGAAGGTGGAATAAAAACTTCTCCAAACAGATTTTGATAAGAAAATGTTCCACAAAGTGTAGGTGGTCTTACGGTGATGGGCTGAACAGCTGGAGGACATTCTATCACACAGGCTCTGGTAAGGGTCTGATTCTTGTCTCTGTTTATCTGATAATTTGACTCCCTTCAAGCCAGATTAAAACTTCAGCGTTAGTGCAACTTGAAAACAATCTATGCTTTTATGCCTGGTCTTCAGGAGAGTTGTGATGCCACAGACTTCAATAATCTTGCAAAATGCCTTTGTCCCGTTCCTCCCATGTCCAGACTGTAGTGGCAAAGTGTCATGTAGCATAGCGTGAGCACCTGCCATTCCGCCTGTGTCTGTGCTTGAAAGAGACTGCTAAAGTTTTCATAAGACCTGCAAGTATTTTTACCACAGTGTCTCTGATCAAGCCCTCTGACGGTGCAGCTCTTCACGGCTCCCGTTTGAAGTGTGTCAGTGCTACTTCCAATGGGCAGCGAAGGTGGTTCATCTGCATGAGTCCTCAGCACAGCCCCGCAGAGCACCTGCCTTCCCCTCAGCGGCACCTCTGACGGCTCAGAGCCACAGCTCTGTCACCTATTAGCCCTCCACCCACTGAGTTTAGAAACTGTGTTCTTTTTTTAGTGTAGGTAGGGACGAGTGTATCTTGTCGCCAAGTTTGAATGAAGGTCGGTACACTCCTTTTCTAGGTTATTAATAGATGGGGTCTTGGAAGCGCTTTGTGCTGGCTCACAAAGACAGGATGTCTGCAGGGAGACCGAGAAGAGATTCATATAGCGACTTGCAGAGAAGTCTCTGCAGGAAAGAGGTAATTCTTATATCTATTTTCTAACACAGAACCAAGGAAGTAAATGGTCTAAGTTTACTATGTGCTGACTTAAGGGAAAGTTCAGCACAATGATAAAAGTGCTCTGGTAAAGTTTTCTTGAAAACGCATGGTGCAGATTCAAATGAAGAACTTATCCACGCTTCTATGGCATGTGTTGTTCATACTGGTTCAGTTTCGTGCAAATGAGCAAACAAGGGTGAATAATTCCAGTAATTAGTACTGTAAGAGCACAAGACAAAGACGAGAAGAATTCCTTGGTCTGCCACCTAATTTACTAACCTGCTTCAATGCAATGCTGACGCTATGATTTTTAATAATAACTATTTTTGGTAGAGTGCATTCTCACCGTACTTAAAATTCTCATTTGGATACTATTCAGACAGGTAGAGTACAAAAGAGTAAAAAGTCTCATTCTCTGTGGTTATGCTAATGCATTTGTGTACAGCAGCGACATTTTCTCAGATCATTAATATACTTTTTACTTCATAGGGTGTGCAATTGCGTGAGGGTATGCTTTTCTCATTTTCTGCCTTTAATGTACTCTTCCATGACAAACCGGATTTGGGAATGATCAAGAAATAGGGGTATGTGGAAGAATTAACTATTAAATATTGTAGCAGGAGGAGGAGAAGAGTGAAGATACCAGAGAGAAAATACTTGCTACCGGTTGTGTCTCAAATCCTAAAATTTCAATTCTCATAATGTCCATTCATTAAGAGCTTCACCTGGGAGAATTATTATGGTATCTGGTGAATTTCTTTAAATTGAAATTTTATTTAGTTTTGAAAAGAGCGTTGTTGATTATGAAGGGTAAATTAAGCATCTGTTAATTGTTCTTTTCCCTGACTCAATTAAATGTCATAAAGACATTTCTTTTCACTAACCCTGGCATTTAAGCTAATAACTTCAGAGGCTAGATCCTGCTCCTGCTTACACTGACTTGTGGGAACTTGAGTCCATTCAGGTGTTTGTACACAGGAACATGGGCCCAGATCCACAGGAAAAAAATGGTGCTTTCTGATGGTGGGGTGGGATTATAAACCTTGTTTATACAGCTTCGAAATGAAAACCCAACCTGTTGGTTGCATAAGGTAAGCACTTTAATTAGTTTGACTATTTTATCATTAATTCTTTTGTGTCTTAGTATGATTTGTCTGCAGCTGCAGAAGCTGGCATTCACTCTGCATTGATGGTAACCAGTAAACTGCTTGTAAAATGCTTGGTAAACCAGTAAAAAGCCTGGTCTAAAATAAGAGTGGTAAATCTTACTTTTTATTTTTTAGATGGAATCATCATGCTTGTGTCCTACCATTCCTTAGGGAAACTTTCAACAAAATCTCTAAACTGAGTACAATTTCTGTAACTTTTCTTTAATGGCAAAATACATCCTAGATTTTTAAAGGTAGGGTAGTGTAGCAGTGTAAATTTTTTCCCCCCTTCATCTTAAAAAAGAAATAA
>NW_010408209.1:45294-54288 GCF_000710305.1 Buceros rhinoceros silvestris | reverse complement strand
CAGGGGCCGTCGCGCCCGGCGCTGTCTCGGGAGTCTGCGGTGAGAGCGAAGGGGGCGAAACCCCTGGGGGCTTCGCGTTAGAGCCTTCCGAAACTCGCCCGCAAAGACCGGTGGTGGCCTGGGCGCCGGTTACCGACCCGGTCATTAGGGGGGTTGGCGCCAGCTGAGGAGCGGCGGGAGCCAGGTAGACCTTAGGGAGCGCCGCCAGCACAGTCGGGTACCACCGCCTGTCGTTTTGCCTCGCGCTGAAGTTGGAAGACACATAAAAGTGCAAAAAAAGCTGTAGCATTTAAGCTGTTCTTGCAGCAGGAGCAGCTGCCCCCAGGAGCGATGGCAGCGCTGTGACACCGTAACTGGCCTGGTGTGTGGAACTGGCAGCGTCAGGAATCCTAGAGCAGCTTTAGGAAACTGCCTGGTGTGAGTAACACGTTAATCCGCTACATATGTGACCTGGGAAGACTGTGCTGAAACCTGGGTGGATGGCAACGAAACCACTCCTCTCAGCCAGAAACGTTTGCTGTAGGCAGTTACCTGGTATCTACCGTTTGATTTGTGTGACGGACTGTGGGACTCGTGTCAACCAGAAGCATCACTGTTATATATTTTAAATGTGAAAGGACTGGTTTCCTTACTTAGTTGAAAAGTTAACTGACCTAGCGTTAAATGGTTTCTGTGCAGAGGGTCTTTTTGTGCGTGTTGCTGTTTGGATGGGTCCTAACAGGTGTATCACCACACCACGCCCGCGCTGGTGTCTACAGGTTCTCTTTACGGGCTGAATGGAAGCAAGAAAAGGCGGCCAGCGAGAAGGAAAACTGGCTACAGCGCAAACGTCTCAGCCCAGCAGGCTTTCAGAAGCATCTGTTAACTCTGTCTTTGCGCTGGTAAGGAAGAGCAGTGATCCACGCTGAAGAAAGTGAGCGGCTTGCAATTCCAAGGCACCACATTAAAAATCACCACGTGGAACTTCGGACCCGAGGAGTTTGCCCAAGTGGAAACGGGAAGCTGCTGCTAGTGCCCAGCATACAAAGCCGCTAGGTGCTTATCGTTTCCTTCATCTCCTAACGCTCCTTCCTTTGTGCAGTCACTTCCCGCACACCACTGGCTATTTCTTTACCTAAAACACATGAACAGCTCCAGCTGCGGTTCCCACAATGCCTGAACAGTGCTCTTGTGAGGGTAGCCAACTCCCTCTCCTGAGAGAAGCTCGAACCTTTGTAAGAAGCTCACACCCAGTTGGCCTGTAGCCTCTTTTCACCTCTTAAATCCAAGGTCACATAGCAAGACAAGCTGGAAAAGAACGGGTAATGGGATTAAGTACGGCTAAGAAAAGCCTTCCTGCATTCTTGAATGAACACAGGGCTGCGGTGAACAATTCAGTCAAACGCACTCGATAGAAAATGGCTCCTGGCAGCGAATTCTTGTCTAAAAACTTTTGGGTCATCTTTCACATTTTCCAAGCTGATCTATTAAATTTGTCTTATTGTTAAATACTTGTTGGGTCAGATTACAGCACGTGGAGTACCCGTGGCAGTTTCCTGTTCTGCTGTACCAGTGGGTTATTCATTATGCATGAACCTGGAGAAAAGTACAACCAAACTTGTTTGTGTTCAAATTCCCCCTTACGGTGAGAGAGAACAAGTATTTGATCCGTGTTCTCTGGCGAGATGCTCAAAGTATATTTCTAATGAGTATGCTGCATTAAATATGTGTGTATTATTGTCTCGTGCCTTTCCCTTAACTGTAAAACACGTATTTTTCCCCATCTGAGACAGGATTAATTCAGAAAGTTGTAAGGTCACTAGGCAGTGTTTTAGTCCCACCTACGGCTGCTAGTTAGGAAGTACTAGATATCCAAAAAGAAAACAGTTGGTTATGGCATGACCACCTAGCTAGCAAGGTAAGAATTTACAAACTATGTAGAAGCTAAGGTGACATTATAAGAAATTAATGGTTATTTACAATAATCCTGGAAAAGCTTTTCCCATCAAAATCAAGATCTATGTCTTTGAGTTCAGAACTCCCATTTCTTGCCAGCGACATTATGGCTTTTTGTCTTGTCTTCACGGTATTTTTCATTTTGCTGTCTCCGTCCTACCGCAGCAAAATGCGCATCCTTTTTGCATTTGAATTTGTAAAAAGAAAAACACCTTCAAAGCCGTTCTATAGAGCTGGAGAGTAACTGGGGCGTGACTGAGAGTGAGTTGGCAGAAGCCCTGAAATGACTGACGTGGGCTTACATCAATTTCCAGGGACTTATGTCAGCCTCTGCGCTCGAGGTCCTCGGCACGGATGGATGATTTGGCTTTTGCTTGCTAGTGAGGGATGAAACGGTGGCAGTAACGAGGGCAATTTTTTTTTCACTTGTGGTTTTGTGAGGAGGGGGTGCTTTTATTTATTGATTTATTTAATATGCATAGATGGTTTCTGTCCTTGCTGCTCTTAGGCTGCGTTATTGCATCCAGATGGGGATACACCTTGATCTGGTCAGAAGCTGGAGTTACTGTGTGTGCCTTGAGAAGGAAGGAACGAGTTTCCTGTGGTATTTGAATCCTTTCCAAACTGGGGCTATTTTCTAGGCGTGTTGTGACTTTCGGCTCCAAAAACCTGAGGGCTATGTTGTGCTGTGTTTTATTTTCCACACATCATCCTGTGCTGGATAGCTAGGAATTCGGGATCTGCAGCCACATCCCAGATCCGTATTTGTGTTGGAGTAACAGGGATTCCTCCCCCCGTCCAATGGGCAGCAAATCAAACCCAGATGTGCAGTCGTAGCCAACAGGCTTTGGAAGCAGCACGGTCAGGCATTCGTTCTGCAGGATTCCATCCACCAAACAGCCTCGAATTAAGAATACAACGCATAGGGTTGTATTTCATGTGCTTGATCTCGTTCCCGTTTGCGGTTGAATCTGGACCTGTTTAGAAGGCACACGCACCAGCGTGGCACAGAAAGGGCAGATGAGAAAGCACAGACAGACTCCCGGAATCGGCAGATAGCATTCCCTGGCTGCAGCCACAGTTATGCCTTTTACAGCTGCTATTGAAAAAAGCAAGAGTACAACGAGGGAATTTTTTTGACCAGAATGAGCGTATACTTACGCACTTAAACTCATTTGCAAATGGCATACAAAGAAAACGATCACAGCCTTTATGTCTCTTGCAGCTAACAAGGGACATCCATTTCTTAGGCATGCAGAACGGTGGTATGTAGGAGAAAGGTCCTATTTCAGTATAGAGGCTATGTTCAAGAAAGTTAAATCCAGCAGTCATATAGGAAAGGGGTTTGCGTTCTGCACACAAGGTCATAGGTTATTTATATTTAATATGTGACATCTGGCATTCTAAATAATTTCCTTGGCTAATTACCAGTGCCTGGGTGAAATGTGAAACTCCCGCCATTGGGGAATTAAAAGGAAAACAAAAACAAAAGTAGATTGCATAGCACTGGAAAGTTTTGTAGGAGAATTAGGAGTTGTCCTAATTCAGGCATTAGAATACGTGGTAACAGAAGAAAGAGTAAAAGAGAGTAATTTGACCGAACTTGGATAAATTTGAATTCTTCAGCGAAAGTCTGCAGTCATCGAGACTCCCCGTGCCATGACTGTTAATTATCACACTCCTACCTAGATCTTGTGCTCAGAACTTGATCAATGGGGCACTTCTAATAGCAAGAATACAGAGACAAAAAAAAAAAAAATATTGCCTACAAGGTATGTGTTGACAAAAACATACCTACATAAAAACTTCATGAGGTACACTTTACTACATTTTTCTTTTATATATTTTTACATTAAACAATCATTGCTCTGCTTTATTGTTTGTTTAACATTCTACCATGTAAAGCAGACATCATAAAGTTTGCTGCCGCTTTATATTTCTGTAGTTTTACGGAGCAGATTGGAACCCTCCCATTTGGAGGTCACCATCACACGCGTTAAAAAGACTAGAGGGTGTAGAAATCTGGCACTTAACTGCATGGCTCTCGTCGCAGACTTTATATTCACAGTAGTTTGCTCTCAGAACATCAAGTGAAAGCGAAGTAAAATTATCAGCTGCATTATTACTGATATTAATATATAAAGACGCTCCAGGCATGAGTATTTGCTTCTGAAATGATTGCTTTTACCGATAGCTTAGAGTCTTACCACTAAGCCTAAGGTGGTTTGTGAGTGAAATCAGATGAGAGCTGAGATTGCTACCGGAACAAGAACAAACTCTAATGCACAGTGATGTTTGCATGAGATAAATAGTAGTGGAAACCCAAATGAGGTTTCATAAATGCTCTTAGGCTTGATACAAAGACTAAGGTGGCATTTTACTTACTTTTCCATGTTTTAGCTTTCATCTTTGACTGCTCTTTAGCCAGCAGACAGTCCTCTTGTACAGGACTGGCATGTGGAAAATACAGGATCTGTTCCAAGCTTCCTACTTCCTGTAGTCTAATTTTCAGACTTTCTCAAAGCGCCCCTATTTATATAGATGCTTAAAACACTGGCTTAGTTTCCCTCTAAGGTGAGGATTACACAACTTCTGTTGTTCCTGTTTTTACATACATTGCAAATGCCTCTGAGTAAGGACTTTAAGTCTGGAATATTTCTTAAACGCTGTGTTTGAACAGTCAAGCAGCCTGGCTAGATGATTTGGGCTAATATTTCTCTTTGTACTGGAAAAGGAAGAGCATCGCACAACTGTTACAGCAAAATGGAGCCCTAGTCCCTGGGCCTTCAGCTATTTTGTTCTAGGATCTACGCAGACTGTGGTACTCCTGTGATACGGTTCTGTTTTGTTCAGTGTAATTCATGTGCAGTTTAAGGTGTGCCAGTTTTTCTCTATTCCATATAAACATCTGATGTCCTTTGATTACCTTAGGTATAACCACAATCTCACGTGCTTAAGTGACTCCTCCTTATATATTGTAATGTAATAAATGATACACAGCCTTTGCTTAACAGTAAATTCAAGTTTCTGTAGCAGTGTATTAATTTTCTTCAGGGGTAGCAAAAGAATATTTCCCCTCATTACAGCTTTTCACCATAATTCATAACGAACCACCAAAATAAATGTATTACTAATCTTTTCTCAGTACGCATATTCCCGAGTTCCTGTAGGAAGCCCGATGGGCTCACCCCTCAGTGAGAAGGGCTGTCAGCCCGGTGCAAATCTCTCGTTTGTCCTTGACGCAGATCAGATTAAGCCGACAGAAAACAATAGGTTCTAATGCTGCGGAACACTTCAAAGGCTCTTCTGGGTCTTGGACTTGTACCTCTCCTCTGTGGAGCTGGATCCATTCTGCAGTCGTTGGATCCCATATGCTCATGCCACTTGCTCAGCCTGTGCCTACTGAGCTTTCTGACCCCAGAGCTCGGCTGGGACACAGCAGGGTTCAACTGCAAGGCAGCAGGTGCTGCACACGATTGCCACGTCCCAGCCATGGCAGGTGCCTGCGTGTCTTTTTTGTGGTGACCCCTGCCAGTATCAAGTCAAACAGGCCAGCCAGGTGCTTCACATGTATTTTTTTCCTTTGCATTGGAACAGAGGCAGTAGTTTTCATTAGCAGCTCCTGCCTCTCAGGTTTTCAGTTGATTGCATTTCCGCCTGGCTTGCTCTCCAGATCACAAATAAGGGGGTTGATGATTCTTTGACAGAGCAAGGGCTGGGCAGTTTAACTATTCAATTTGGTTGCAGGATCAATCCTCAATACAGTCAGTCATTTGAAATTATGCTGCTGGTCCTGGTCCTCATCTTTCTACCCTAACCCCTTCCCAGACCGGATTGGGATGAAGGTTCTGCTGTGTATTAGCAATTAATGGAAAGCAGAAAAGACAAAAACACATGAAGGAATAACTGATTAAATGCTATCTCATTAGTCTTCCAAGCTGTAGAATGAGCTATTCAATTAATGAAGTGATCCCTGTCAGCTCTGGGAGAATATTATTCAGTAAAGGTTCACCTAAATGCAAAATAAAATGTTTGACCTGCTGCTTACTCCTTGGGCAACCAGGGCCTGGTGCTCCCATATGTTAAGAACAAATAATGCCAATAAACCACAAGAAGTCACTGATGATAAGCTCCAGAAAAAGTATTTTCAGATTAAGGAAATCAGTAAGAGAAAAGGCTAAACTTGCTAAAGTCAACATTATGACCTTATTTGATCAGTAAATAATTCTACGAGGTCCTTACCAAACTTAAGTAGATTATCTTCCCATTGAAAAATGAGATTTCTCTGCAACAATTGTATGAACCATGACATTAACAGTGATTCATCTTAAAATAGAAGAATACAATCAGTCTAAAGCACGAGACAGACTTTTGAGCAGTCAAAATAATTTTTCTTATGTAATTCATTGCATAATGTCCTTTTGTGACATTAAAATTGCTTCGGTTTGACAAACTGAAGATATGATTACGTGTACAGTGTTATGTGCCTTTATCACCAAAAATGTTATCTAGTTTATATTTAAAGTGTTCAAGACTGCACTGGTTACTGGTAAAACATTCAACTATTCATTTTTATTCTCATCAGTTTGATTTTTTAATAAAGCATTTGCTGATACCAAGGTTCACAATCTGTTGATTGATCAGAAAACAGCCAGTGATTGCAAGATGTATCATCAGGAAATTGCTCAGCACGCAGGGTACTCTCTAATCTTGTCAATCACAAGTTAGCTAGTTTGTGTCATTGCCAGGAAAAATGTCATAGCAGCTATGTCCAGAACGATAGTAACAGCTGGGAGGCAAAGAATGTAAGGGAATGGAGACTGGTCACCTCCATGATAAAGGCGATTGGTAACAAGTAGTTTAGTATCACTAAATGAAAGGCACTACATCAAAGTTAAAAACTAGGTTGGAGAGAGTAGACTTGAAGATATTAGAAGACTTCTATATACTATATGTATTACATACATGAGGTAGCAGGAACACAGCAAAGTGTTCTGTCCTTGAAAAATTAAGTTCCTTCAACAAAACCAAGGAGGAGACAAGGTTTGTAAAAGATGCTGGGCTGACACCACCAAACGGAAGTGGTGGGCACTGGGTAAACGCAGTTCAGACAGTGAACTATAATCGAGTGGGTGCCCTACACTGTGAACTCCAGTGAGAACACTTTGGTGGCCTTCACGCTGTAGTGGGAAGGCTGACGTTTGCAGTAACGATGCTGAAGATGGAGCTGTCTTTGTTATACGGACACCTGCAGACTACCACTGCTGAACTGTTGGTTGGAAATAGATTCCGGTCAGAGCGGTCGACCAATATCCTGAACATTAAAAGGTGCCGTATACTTCTGCAAACCATCTTCAAGGCCTTCTCCACAGATGGAAGACTAAAACAAACCAGAGTTTTAGCAATGACTGCTACAAAACAAGTATCTGGATGAAGAAGAATGTAAAACCTCTGAAGACCTCGAAACAGTCAGAACAATTGCATAACACAGAGTAAAGACATTATAAGGTCTTAAAGATAGGGTTTTGATAAAAAAATAATACAAGGGGGAAAATTCACAAAAAAGAGGAGAGCATTTGAGAAAGAAAAAAATAATCAAGAAAAGAGCAAGAAAGATATTCCATTGAGGAATCATCTAACAATTTAATTACGAGGGAAAAAAGCTTGAAGACTATTGTTTTGCCTGTTCTGTCACCCTTTACTCATTCTATTTCTATAGACTAAAAGCCAAGCAAATCATTATCAAAAAGAGGGATAATTTTTCCAGGTAAAGTATCTACTGCTGATATGGCACCTAACTTTTACCCTGTTATAAACAAAGAAAATGGGCAGACTCTAGAGAGAAGGGGTTTAATGTAAACATCTAGAAGAGGAAGATGTTTTAAGAGGAGAGTAATGTAAAGAGATGAGTACATACACTTGCATGTAGGCACGGCTGACAGCGCCCTCCACAGAACCACAACAGATAAACTATGGAAGTAGGTGCCATATATGCAAAACCTTACCTGGTCAGCCATTGAGACATTCCAGACCGAAATCCAAGGCCACATTTTCAAAAGATTACAGTAGTGCCCTGGTTTCAGCTGGGATAGAGTTTCATTTCCCTCCTAGTAGCTGGTACAGTGCTTTGAGTTTGGGATTTAGGACGAGACTCACGTTGATAACACATTGATGTTTTTGTTGTTGCTACACAGCGTTTACACTAAGTCAAGGACTTTGCAGCTTCTGCTATCGCCCCACCAGCGAGGAGCCTGGGGGGCACAAAGAGCTGGGAGGGGACACAGCCAGGACAGCTGCCCCCAACTGGCCAAAGGACTATTCCATACCACATGACATCATGCCCAGTATATAAACTGGGGGAAAAGCTGGCTGAGGGACGCTGCTCGGGTACTGGCTGGGCGTGGATCGACAAGTAGTATGACTGCAACACCATCACTGTAAATAGATGTTCATGGCACACTAGCTAGTGATAACAGGTATCAGGAGGATACCAGCCTATTTCACCTGCAAATAAAAACAGACATGCCTCTTTTCCAACTCTAGTTCAGTCTGCAGCTGAACAGTCCAAAATGTTTTCTAAAACTTGTAAGGAAATTAATTTTAATCAAGGGGAGGATCCTGAGGAATACAACGTGTTTTAGCAGTAGTGTGCATAGTAGTAATATCCATTTGGTTAAGTTCCTCTTAGGGCAGGAAGTTATGGGTTGAAGCAGTTAAAGTGAAAATACTTCACAAATAGAGTTGAAAAAAAAGAATTAACCACCAAAATGAAATGTTTCTAAACAAAAGGATAGAACTAAGTTATTTTTTTGAAAAGTATTTTAAACTAACAAAATCATAAAATATGGGGAGGCACTAGTATGTTCATGAAAATTTCTTCATTAACTTAATAAACCCTTTTGCTGAAATAAATGTATTCACGGACAAGAAAAGGCAACGTCTCTGGAATCTGCTACTTAGTTTCCATTTGAATTAAAACATACACATCTTCTCCAGTTTTGCTCAATTAAGAAAGCAGAACCAATCAATCAGCCATGAAGTGGTTTCTGCTGGGCAGGG
>NW_010408209.1:39001-45212 GCF_000710305.1 Buceros rhinoceros silvestris | reverse complement strand
GCAGGAAGCAGCCAGCAGGACTGTATGTACCCACAATCACTACAATGCATGGCTTTTTTAGCATGTTGTAGCATTAAGCTGTCCTGATGGCTTTGACATGCCTTTGCTCAGCAAAAAAATGCTGAAGAGAACAACAGCTGCCCTTCTTGGTGCTCTCCTGCAGGCAGACTCTAATCCTCCGGGTTTATACAGTTGTTCAAGAAACATTCAAAGGAAAAGCCTGCTAAAGCACCAGAGGCACCAAACGGGAAACTGCCTGCTCAAAGCTTTACCTATATTAAGAAAAAAAGTGGATTCTATGCTTTAAAAATTTTGACAGTAGCACCTTCCAAAAACCGCTGATACATTAAAGATCCATATCACAGAACACTTTCGTATTTATTATCACAACGGGTGGGGTGCGTCTGCCACAGTATGACCATAAACTGGAAACGGATCTTTTCCAGTCAAGACCGTACATGAAAGTTATTCGTCTAGCAGCTTCCAAAGTTGTAAACCCAGTTCAACTGGCTACCAGGCTGTAACTGTACTTGGTACAAAACAATTGGTACATACCAGGGAATCAGACAAAAGACCAGACTAAAAATAGTTTCAACATCGGTATTTATGTACCTTCAGAGTATTAAAAACAGTCTTCCTGGATTTCTTGGACTTATTCTCATTGGGGATGCCCTGACAAATTATACTGAGGCTGTTAGAGAATTGATTGTGAAAGTTGAAAATCAAGCTTGAAAATTACGAGTAGAAATCAACTGTCAAAGAGTAAAACTTGAAAGAAATCCAAACTTCTTAAGGCATAGAACTTCTTCATATAGTATATCAAAGCAATGTTAACTGTTTCCTATAGCAGTCCTTCAGCTGGACAATAAATCTGATCAGTTTTTTAGTATGATTTTAATCTGGGATTACAATCTCTTATTACAGTAAATTATATCAAACATTTGGTATTATTCCTGGTGTCAATAACTTTGTAAAATGCCTAAAACTCTTCTGTTAATTAAATGTAACATCAATTCACTGTGTGAGGCTTCACGTTCGGAAATAGTAGCTATATGTGGTTTATATTACAAGAAGAATCACAAGTAAGAAAGATCCTAAAAGGAAAGGAATGGTTGCCAGTAAACTGTACAAGACCAAAGGTTAAGTAACTCTCAGAACACAAGGCTATGGGTCGAAGTAGTTAAAGGGAAAATATCCCAGAAATACATTTCAGAAAATGAACTAATTAACCCATGAAATCACCAGAATGACATATTTAAACAAAAGGGTGGGAATAATTCCTTTTTGGGAAATCAACTTAATATTTATAACATAACTGGCCCAGATATGACTCAAAATTAAAAATTAAGTTAGAGTTGTGCAGGATTTATATTCCTTTGTACTTAATATCTCTGCCATTTCTCAGTAGTGCCTCAATCACTCAAGAAAAAAACGTACCTTTAAAGGGAAGGTTTTATATTTTTTCTGCTTCAGGTTTGGGTCTATTTCTGCAACACCTTAAGCAAACCTCATTTACAGTTGCCATAGCCCGGCCCTCCACCCTCCCCTCAGTTGCTCAGTGATTTGTGCTGATGTGAGCACTGTGCAGTAAGTCAGCTCAGGGATTAGAGCCAGTTAAAAACTAGCTCTCCAAAGAAAGCAACTTTTTGTCTCGGTTCCCTGAACTGGCTCATTATATGGCAGCATGAGTGGCACGAGGGAGGGGCCTCGGCTAGCCCAGTTTCACGCACATTTGATATAAGGTCCTAGAGGACCCCTGGGACCAGCAGCTGTCCACCAGTCAGGGGATACCCACCTTTATACAAATGCCGCGCTTCACAGTCTAAATGGTGACTTAAACTATAACTAGCTTTAGATTCCACTGATATGGCAGCTAGTAAATTAATCAGATGAAACTTAAACAGATGAAAGTTCCCTAATCCTGACAAAGGAACAGGAACATCTTTCAGCAGAAAGGCACAAATCACCAGCATGACTTGTTACAAACGGTTGCTGAGGAGAGGTGCAGTAAGAGAACTGTGAGGGAAAAGAGGCTTATTCTCATAGGACCCTCAGAGAACTGACTTAACTCACTAAACCAGATGGAAACTCTCACTTTTGCTGTGTTAATTTCCTGCCCCGGGCAGCATGAGGTGGGAAGGGAATCACTTCCTTTTGGAAGCAGCAGGTTTTTTCAGCTCCGCTCAGCTCAGCCTGCCACCTTTGCCTCTGCGGCTACAGACTCATGTCCTGGTCCGAGCGATCGGGGTTCCGTGAAGAGGTTACCGCTCCCAGCCAGCTACACAGCTCGCACAGCGAAGCAGTCAACACTCCCTTTTCAGTTAGTCAAAATAAGCCACGGTAGCCCACATGGCTTCAACAGCAGGTCTTCCTTAAATGCCGTTGAGAATCGGGATGGAACCTGTATCTTGGTCATAATCTTATCTCCTTAGTTTTCTTCAGGAACAACCCACCTGCCCATGACCCAGAGGCAGTTCTCTGAGCTTTCTTACAGGTGTGTACCAGAGCTCTTCCATTATGCACCTGTTTTGCAGTGAGGCCGCAACTGACATGTGAAAGGCCAGACTTTGCATGTAGCCCTTTCCTGCTCCTCTGTTGTTGTGCCTTCTGCACACCTTCTCTGTTCAAACAAAACAAAAAGATAGCTTGTACCAACTGAAGGTACCCAGTTTCAACATAAATTGTCAATTGCTTGCCTTGTGCCAAAATGGAGAGAGAGAAAAAAGAAAAAAAAAAAGCTTTTAAAACATGAGGTATCCGCAGGTTGGCTCAAAGAACAATCTATGGAGAACAAATGCAGGGCAGCAGGTTCTGCCCTACAAGACCAGCATGAAATGCCAGCCCAAGTCAGGTAGAGCACAGCACTCCCTGGCATCTGTTCAATTTGATGGGATGCCAGAGCACACTCTAATCTAAGGGAACAGAGACCTGACCCCACTTGCAGGACCTTTGTTGCTGTTTTAAACACGTATCTTTACTGTGCCAGATAACAAACCGAAGATAGTATTAGCTTAGCAATTACAGAATAATTAGCAAAAGAAGCAGTGCTTTGATCCACACTGGTTAGTCAGACAGCCACTGATGCCAACCACGTATATTAAGTATAGATCTTTCTCTAACAACATTGTCATCAACTTGAATAAACAGATTAATTTAGGCTACATGATAAACTATAACAGCTAAGTCTCAAAACCTCCTCCTTTACTCATCTGAACTTAAAATCAGCAACCTAGCCACTGAGGTAAACTGCAGTTATAACAAGTACTAGGAAATAACTCCAACAGTTACATCTGTTTGTACTTTGAGAATAATAAGAATACAGTGTTAGGCAATACCCGCTGAATGGCTTCATCCCTCCTGCTGCACCACAGAGCATGGCATCTGCTCAGCTCTTCTGGCACAACCATTCAGGAGACCACCCTGTGAGCCAGACCAAGGGAACTGACCCAGCTCCGTTCTTTACTGGGGGCATCAGGGGAGGATTGTTCAGGTCAGGTAGGTTCCCGGCTCTCATCCCACAGAATGGCTCCACAAAAAGCTGTGTCAGCACAACTGCTCAGGGACGGTGCAGTGGCTGCAAGAAGCAACGCAGACCAAGGGAATCTTAAGTTAGTGCTGCTGCCAAACACTTTATGTCATGAGACAAAAGTACAAGAGCAGTCCGGGTCGCTCGGCATGCCCCCGAGGGGCAACAGCTCCAGAGGAACACTCTATCACGCTGCCGTTGTATCAACGTTCTTCACAAACGCCTGTAAAAAATACCGCAAACAAGTATATAAACGAACAGATGGTATTTCGAGGGTAAGTGCTGTGAATACATTGCTGTAGATTGCTGATAGAAGAAAACCTGTGATGAGGCTCATCAATAGTGAAATCTGGAGAAAGTAAGTCTGGAGAATAGTGAGGTTTATTGCCGGTGATAAAGACAGGGCAATTTAACTATGTGTTATAGGATTTTCCTGTCAACCTTAGTTTGAGGGATACATTTTGCATTCAGCAAAGGATAATTGTTTCAAAGGATCCTAGTCAGAAATAAGTGATACGCAACAGTAAATCATCAGGAAAAACGGACTGAAACTTCAAGTAAGAGAGAATCTTTAAAGCACTCAGACAACAATTCATCAATTGATCCCCCTCCCCACAATTCATGCCAGTAACTCTGAACACAAACAATCTATCCACTAGGGATGACTGTTGTTCAAAGCCATGGCCCTGATGAATGTAGTTTTTAGTCTCAGATATAAGTAAGAGTTACAAAAGGTTAAAAAATGTGGGTATAGTTCAGATAAACATCTAAGAGTTTGTAAACTCATCTGAACACTTTGTCAGAAAAAAAATAAGCTGCAAGACTCGTGAGAAAAAAGCTTATTTGTGATGTTGCTGGCACTTTTATTTCTGTTCTCAGCTGGAATATGAGGAGAGCAGTCAATTTCTCACATGGTGTTTTGTCTTCAAGAGTTGTGGGGAAAAAGTTCAGTTCTAAAAATAGAAGATTACAGTGAGACTCTTACCCTATGTAAACTGACTTTGCCGCTTGCTACTAAAAAAGACAATGGGATGGTAAAGTCAAATTTTGACGAAAACTGAAAAGTTTCATGCAGTTAAAGCAGCAATCATTGTTTTCATTTTACAAATTTAAAAAAGCCACATATTCAATGTGAAAGACGACTTCTGATTTTTAGTTACATAGCAATGAATCAAAGATGCCTCTCAATTAGCTTGAATAATAACTGTGACAACCACCAAGTTCTTACGGCAGCGCCTTGAAATGAAGCTTGACTCCCACAGCACTAGGACGAGGGTCTTAGTGATGGACAGAATAAATTTCTACAGTAGGTAAGTTATTTCTTAAAACTACACTTCATTTCCAGAACGCTTGAGAAGTTTCAGTCTTTCACTACAAGTCAGTAGGATGTAGTCTCCCATATTAGTTCCAAAAATGAACTTTTAAGTTACTTAAGACTTGTTGAAATTTTTTGCCCAACGGCTTTATGTGACGAACACAAGCATTTGCAGAGACAGGCTGTTTTGATTTATGTGCACATAAGCGTTCATGCTGTAGCTCCAGCAGACTGCTCTGCCTCACCAAGGGCAGCTAGAGAAACAGCACATCACTTCCGCAACAGCAGTTGTCCCTTTTGGCGGATCAGGTAGTTTTTTGCTGAAACAAATGGGTGTGGTGTCTGTTTCCTTGGACTGGCTCTTCTGGGAAGTCTGTTAACAGAGTTCCAATGTCACAGACATCCAAGTCAACCAGGTAGCTAGTATCTACAGGACATAGTCTCCCTTGTTGCCCTAGACAACTGTTTGGAAGAGGAGGAGTGGACGTGTTTTTTAACCTGTATCAGTTCCCTAAATCTGTCTTACCACAGAATCACAAGGACAATTGTACTGCCACAACTGAGAGAGTAACAGAGATGTGGGGAATGAACAGCTGGGAACTGGGAGCACTGACACGAGGAAAGGTGTTCATTGAATAACAGCAGCCATCCTGTCTCAGCATTACAGCCAGTTACAGAAGGATTCTTAGAAAGCAAAAAGGTGTCAGTTAAAGATGGCAACAAAACTTGTCCTTTAAATAAAATAACTCTCTTTTAAACAGGAACCATGGGATGCCGTTTAAATATTCTGGGTAGAATTCAGTGACTTCCTTGCAAACACACACTTTTGGCTGCTTCTTTGCAAATCCATATTACAGCACGTTTACTAAACATGCAAAACCCGGCTTGTTTACACAGAGCTTGTATAGCAGAGACAGTTCTTATTAAAATGCCAACATTTTTACAGGGTCATCTCTCCAATGTTATATATTCAGAACTCATAGTTCAGCTGGCATTTTCTCTGTGCTCAAACTACATGATGTTGCCCTTTTCTTCCAAAAAAGAACATCCACCCATTATTCAGACTCATATTATGAGGACCAAGGTGATGCCCACTTAAAAAGGGTCACACACAGTTAAGAACATATTATAATAAACTCACTTTGCTTAGTCTTCAAGGGGGTCTCTCCTCCCTCCCACCCCAGATACTGTTGCAGCTTTATACTGCTTTTGTATGAACAAGCTTGTTGTTACTGACTCTTGCAATTTATCGCAGAATTAAAAATTAAAATATGCAGACTATTTTATAACCCCACATAAATTCACAAACTTCCAAGATCCAGTACGTTTGCCTATCCCCAAACCAGATTACACAATACAGGCATTTGTAG